>NW_011502210.1:6076-14344 GCF_000495115.2 Populus euphratica
ATTTACAAGTATTAGCATTAATCGAATAAGATAACTAATGTAATCATGTTAACAATTTATAATCTGATTGGAACCTCATTTATATATGGTTTCCAATTGAATAATAAGAGTTTATATTATACTTGTTTGACATATCATTAGTGGATCCTTAAACCTTGACATTTGTTGTTATCATTGTTTAACCTTTATATTGATCTTCCATCTCAAAGTTCTCATCAACTTCTTCTTCTTATTCTTTATTATTGTTGTTGTTGTTGTTGTTGTTGTTGTTATGACTATTTTGTTGTTTATAATTTATACAATTAACCTCCTTGTGGTTTGACTTCGGTTTTGCCGGGTTTTTTATTACTTCGACACTCATATACTTGAAAGAAAATATCAATCTTTTAGTCGTGTTAGTTACATATGGGGCATTGAATGCATGATGAGCTGGGATGAATTTTTAGGAGTTGTGTGTAATAGATTTGGTTGTAAAAATGATAGAATGGAGAAATTCAATAAGTTAGTGCAAAAGAGCAGCGTGGATGAATATGTGGAGAAGTTTGAGGAATTAAAATCTTTGATACATGCATTGAATTCTTCACTTCCTAAATCCTATTACATTTCCTATTTTATTAGTGGATAAAAGAAGGATATTAAACCTATGTTGAAGATACTTAAACAATGACATTGATGACAACTTTTAAGCAAGTCAAATAATAAGAGGAATTAAACAATGCTTGGGCAAGGAAAAATAAGTTTGTGCCAAGAATTGGTGCTAATATTCACATTGAAAGACACATAGGTAACTCCTTAACTAAACATATCAACCAATACAAGAATGAGGGTAAACAAAAACATAAAATTATTTAAGAAACTTTGTATGAGAAAAGATGTAAGCTGGGAAAGTGTTTCAAATATGGAGATAAATTTATACTTGAACATCAATGTATTGCTAAAGGATTGCACATGATTGAAGGTAATGAGGAATGTGAAGAATTTATAGATGTTGAAGTAGGAAATACCACTAGAAATATAGCAAAGAATAGTAAAATTGAGGAATATAGCTTATCATTGAATGTTTTGGTTGACAATTATGCTCATAACACTATCAAAATCATAGGAAGCTATTAAAGAAAGGAATTGATTTTTTTCGTTGATAATGGAAGCACCTATAACTTTATTGATGTGCAAGTTTTTAAAGAGGTATACATTTTTATTATTAAGTCTTTAATATTAGCAGTGACTATAGCTAATGACAGTGTTATGCTATGTGACTCTTATACTTCTGATTTTAAATGGTTCATGGAAAACTATAAATGTATAACAAATTTAAGGATTTTAAAACTAGGTAGATGTGATGTTCTATTGGAGGACAGATTGGTTAAGAAACTATTCCCCAATCTTATTTAATTTTATCAAAATAAAGATATCCTTTAAGAAAGAAAAATGATGAAAGGTATTATCGATAAAGCTAGCCTTCAATGCATTATAATAGGGAAAGTCTGAAAAATCTTAAAGGAAGCTTGAGTAAGGTTTGTAGGATAATTGTTTTTAGTAAAACTAAAAAAGGAGCTAAAAACTACTTTGGTAAGTACATAAATTGAAAGGTTGCTAAAAGATTATACAACAGTGTTTAAGGAGCCTATAGGGTTTCCACTAGCCAGGAAGTTTAATCACAGGATTCCATTGAAGCTCTTTTTTTTTTTTTTGAAAAGAAAAGATACAAATTGAGAGACTAGTTAAAAAGATATTGAGCAATGGCATAATTCAACAAAATATGAGTCATTTTACTTCACATGTACTGCTAGTAAAAAAAAAAAGTTAATTTATAATGTTTATATATGGATTATAGAAAATTTAATAAAGTAATAATTCCTAATTCTATTTATAGATGAATTACTGGATGAGTTACAAAGTTTAAGCTTCTTATCAAAATTGAACTTAAGGTTTGATTACCATTAAGTTCATATGCATGAAAGAAATATGAAAAAAAACAACATTTTGAACTCATTAAGGACATTATGAATTCAAGGTAATTCCAATTGGATTCATAAATACTCTAGCCATTTTTTAAGCCTTAATAAGTGACATCTTAAAACCTTTCTTGAAGAAATTTGTTTTAATGTTTTTTTATGATATTTTTATTTGAATTGTTCTTTGGAAGCATATATAAATCATTTGAAATAAGTTACAGAAACTTTCAAAACTAACTATAGTTAAAAGCTTTTCATGCTTCATCATGCCATCCAAACTTATTCTTCTTTGATAGGTCTGTTAGTGGCTTACTGATAACACCAAATATCCTAATAAACTTTTTGTAATAGATAACTAACCCCAAAAATCCCTTTATTTCCTTTAATGACTTAGGAATTGGCCAGTTCTTCACTAACCTAGTTTTCTTACGGTCAGTTGCCAAACCTTTTACTTAAATATTCAACTTGTTGCTAAAAAAAAGTGTACTTACATTTCTTTACAAATAATTAGTTAGTTTTGAGAGTTTTTAAAACTTGTTTCAAATGATTTTCATGTGTTTCCAAAGAAGAGATATAAATGAGAATATAATCAAAGAACAATATAATAAACTTCCCCATGAATGATTCTGTGAGGTCATTCATTAATGCCTGGAAAATGGTAGGTGCATTTATGAGCTCAAATGGGATTACCTTAAATTCATAATGTCCTTGATGAATTTGAAATGCTATTTTTTATTTCCACATCTCCTTCATGCATGTGAACTTGATGGTAACCATGCCTGAAGTCTAGTTTTGAAAAGAAGCTTAAACATTGCAGCTTATCCATTAACTCATTTATCAATGAAATTAAGAATTTATTCTTTATTGTTATTTCATTAAGCTGCCTATAATCCACAAATAAACACCATATATTATCCTCTTTTTTTTTACCAGCAATATAGGTGAAATAAAAGGATTCGTGCTTTGTTAAATTATACAATTGCTTAACATCTCTTTGACCACCTCTTAATTTTTATTTTTTGAACAAAAAAGCTTTTATAGGGTCTACAATTAATAGGTTAAGCCTTAGGTTTTAATGGAATCCTGTGATCAAACTTCCAAGCTAATGAAAGACATGCAGGTTCCTCAAACACTATTGCATAATCTCTAAATAGCCTTCTAATTTATATACTTACCATATAGTCTTTATCTTCTCATTTGTTTCTACTAAGAAGAATTGTCCTAGAAACCCTATTAAAACTTTTCTTAAACTTTTATGGACTTTCCCTATTATAATGCATTAAAGGCTAACTTTAATGGACTTTTAATTTTATCACTCTTTTTTTCCCTTCTTAAAGGATATCTTTATTTTGATAGAAACAAATAAGATCAGGGAATATTTTCTTAACCAATCTCCTCCCAGCACAACATCATATCTACCTAGTTTTAAAATCCTTAAATATGTTACACATTCATTGTTTTGCATGAACCATTTAGAATTAAAACTATAGGAGTCATAGAGCATAATACTACCATTGGCTACAATCACTACTAATATTAAAGACTTAAAAATGAAAGTTTGTACTTCTTTAATAGCTTGATAATCAATTAAGATGTGGGTGTTTCCACTATCAATAAGAACAATTAATTCCTTTCTTTGATAGCTTTATGTGATTCTAATAATATTTTAAGCATAATTGTCAGTCAAAGCATTTAATGATAAGCCATATTCCTTAATCGTACTATTCTTGGCACAAACTTATTTTTCCTTACCTAAGAATTGTTTGATTCTTCTTATCATTTGGCTTGCTCAAATGCTATTGTAAATGCCATTGGTTTGAGTATCTCTATCATAGGTTTAGTAATTTCCTTTAATCCACTAATAAACTAGAAATGTAGTAAGATTCAGGAAGTGAAGAATTCAATCCATGCATATGAGATTTTAATTGCTTAGACTTCTCTACATATTCATCCACATTGCCTTCTTGCACCAACTTATTAAATTCTTACTATACCATCTTTATTGTCAAATCTATTACACATAGCTCCTAAAAATTCATCCCAACTTATCGTACATTTAATGTCACACACATAACCCTCAAACTATATCTCTTTCTTCCTTTCTAAGTAAAAATATATTACTTCAACCCATTGTTATACAAGAGTTAATTGATCTTGAAGAATTTCTTACATTTCCTTAACCAACCATTAGGATTATGTCCCTAAAATAGATAAATCCTTGAAAAAGGTAGATTATACCCTACCCTGTGATGTTCTTGATTACTAATTGGATCACCTCATTTATGATTCTTAACCCCTCATAACACTCACTGTTGATTGCCCGCTATTGGAGTATACAAGCTGAAGCTGAAGTCAAGGTTGGTGAGTTGGAATTTATCAAGGGAAAGCGGAATAAAAAGCATCACAGTTCTCGTAAAAGCGGATTGTTTGAAGATAACGCTGCTTAGGTTATGTCATATAATCATATAGGCAAGAATGTTATTAAGGCTGATATAGTTATAGAATATAAGGTTTGTGAAAGAGTCGTTTTAGGTGTGACTACCAAAAGTAGGGCAAGGAAACATGCTAGCAAAGCACAAGGAAGTGGTACGGGACCTCCTACCACTTCGGTCACTTGATGTTAATTAATTATTGAAATGTTAGAAGGCTTAACAACCCTTTAAAACAACATGAGGTAGTGAACCTTATGAAAAAAATGGATGTTTATGGTTTTGTAGAAACTAAGTTGATTTCTTCTAAGATATCTTTCATGCACAAATTCATGTTAAGGAAATAGAAGTTTTTTACTAATGCTGGAGCTGCTAATAATGCTAGAATTTGGTCATTTGGAACCTTTCCACTGCTAATGTTTATTTTATTGATTTTTTTGCTTAAGGTCTCCATGTTAGCATAAGCAATTTAGTTAATTAATATAGTTTTGTTGTAAATTTGTGTATGGCTATAACACTGTAATTGCTAAAAGATCCATTTGGGAAGACTTTTGAAAATGGTATTTTACTTCCCCTTTAATTATTTTGGGTGATTTTAACTTACTTATATCTTATGATGATTAGCACAATGGAGAGCTAATCTCCAACTATGAAGTCTCAGACTTCAGAGATTGTTGCTATAATCTTAGGCATACTGACTTGAATTTTATAGGTTGTCATTTCACCTAGATAAATAGGAAGATATATAGCTAAATTGATAGAGTTTTGGTGAATCCTTACTAGTCGACACTTTTAAAAATTACCCATATACATTTCACCTGGTGCCTTTTCGGATCAATCTCCCACTTCTATCCATATTGGCTCTTAGTAAAAAAAAGATCAAAGAAGCTTCAAGTTCTTCAATATATGGGCTGAATGTCTGAATTACATGAATCTTATTTCAAAGAATTGACATGCCAATATATATGGCTCTCCCATATTTGTTTTCTGTAAGAGGCTTAAACTTTTGAAGGGACATTTGAAGCAACTTAATAAACTTTATTTTAGCTATATTTTCGAGAGGGTTGCTAGAGTTGAGGCTGTTTTAGAACAAAGCAAACTATTTTGTATAATGACAGGGACAACACTTATCTTTTAGCCCGTGACAAGCAACTCAAGTTAGATGCTTCATCGCTTTTTTATGATCGGTTTGTTTTAACTCACAAGTGCACGAGTATGCAATGTAGCAATTAATTCGGTAAGATCAAGGTCATATCCACAGAAAATTAAATCTGAAAATTAAATTAGGTAACAAAAAAACTTAAGATAAATTAAATTAACAATAACTTAGTTGAAAATAATTGATGGCTTTGTTTTCAAAGATGAAAACGTGTAAATAGATTTTAAATGATAAGAAAAAGTAAGTCTTGGTCCAAATCAATTTTAATGGTGATGTATTGGTGATTCCTTCAACATGTATAAGATAATTTAACCTAATATCAATGATGGTGATATTACATCAGAAGATATTACAATGAAGATTAAAAAGATGAAGATTGATTATTGCTTAAGAATGAACAAGTACTTTCATATTAAGTAAGACATTGAATCAAGCAATCTCTATACCAAAACTAAAGTTTGTGCATAAAAATTCAAGATTATAACATTACCTAAATGATTTCTAAAATTTCTTTACAATAATAAATCATTCATGAAGAAAATAAGAAGATAAACATTAAGATTCATTCATATCCTAAAGAACTCACCTCAATCACCATTATCCTTGATTTGGATCCAAGAAAGAGTTTAGCCAACCATGATTATATATAAGAACACTTCAATAAACATGAAAGAACTTGAATCCAACTGAAAAAATAAGTTTTACAAACTAAAGAACCGAAATCTATAAAGAAGAACACAATACAATTTCAGAAAAAATTCGGACACAAATCAAATACAACACAATTTCAGCAAAAATTCTAACGCAAATATAATGTTAATTTTAGACAGCAATTCAACTCTCTTAGAAGCCTTTTTTGGAGATGGATATGAGACATATTTATAGGCAATTATGTTAGCTTTCCAAATCATTAAATAATAACTCATTTAAACATCTGAGTTAAAAGTTATAGGTGTAACACTAAAAGGTGTTTTGAAAAATCAAATCAGGTTAGCTTGGAAACCACTTTGGTGCATGTGTTTCTTTCTCCTTTATAAGCTGTCTCTTTCTTTTTTTTGACCCAAAATAATGTAACAATGTCACCTCTAACTTTCCATCCATGTACTTACCCTTTTGGATCAATGGATTACACAAAATAAATAAAATGTTATTTGTTGTGTAGACATGTAAGGTCATAGATTGTACTTGGGCTGCTTTGGAGGCTGATTTTAGGCTGAATTTAAGCATCATATAAAGATACAAATGTACCTATTATTTGGGCTAAGATTAACATTGAAAGCTTGAGTGTTTGATGTTTGAAGTTTGCACATAACATAAGATAAGTTTGGGCTTGAAATAGATCATATGATAATCTTTTCTAGGATTGGAATAAAATTGATTTTTGGGGCGAATTTGGAGCATTTATTTGAACCAAGATTTGCTTTAATATTCAACTAAATTTCTCTTTAATTCTTTGTTCCCAATTTCAACATTAAATTTTTTGAAATATTTCATTTGAGCTTCAAAAAGCTACCAAAACATTAAAAGAACTAAAAATCACATTAATTATTATAAAAAACCCAAATAAAAACAATAAATACATATGTAAAATAAGAAACTTAATGATACTTTTAATGCACAATCATTGGATCTTGTTAACCTTAAATCTACTTAAAAAAATGTAATATGCTCAGAAACTTAAATGTAATTTCTTTAAGGAATCTAGTAGAGGGACCAATTTTTTTCCATACTTTGATGTGTCAAAAGAATAGAAGGAATTTCATTTCTACCATTCAATGTAGTAATGGTTCTATTACTACTTTTGTGGATAAGGTTGGGGAGGTTTTGTTAGATTTTATTAGTAGTTTATGGGTACCTAAAAGGATACTCTTCCCTGTAATGTAGACACTGTTCGTTGTGGCCCATGTCTTGATAAAGCTTCACATGTATTCCTCTCAGTGGCAATTTCTAATGATGATATTAAGAAGACTTTATTTAGTATTGGAGATGACAAATCTCTTAGGCCTAATGATTATTCCTCTCTTTTTCAAGAAGTCATAGGATGTTATGAAGGAGGATTTCTATATTGCTGTGAATGACTTCTTTATTTTTAGAAAGCTTTTAAAGCAGATTAACTAATCTATCATAGCTTTGGTTCCAATTGCTAATGTAACTTCTGCCAATGATTTTAGACCAATCTCTTACTACAATGTGGTCTACAAGGTGATATAAAAAATTTTAGTTAAGAGATTGGCTTAAGCTCTTGATGGCATAATCCATGCAAAAAGCTTTTATGGATGGTAGACTTACCGTTAACAATAGTAATTAGGTTTAAAAGCTTATTAGGCAATATGAAAGGAAAAAAAGGCCTCTCCTAGGTGCCTTATTAAAATTGATTTAGAAAGGCCTTTGACTAGGTTTAGTAGTCTTTCCTAAGGCATCTCTTTCTGTTGCTTGGTTTTCCTAACACATTTATTCACATAATAATGACATGTGTTGAAACAACTTCTTACTCAATGGCTATAAATAAAGAACTTTATGGTTTCTTTCCTAGGAGAAGTGGTATGAGGCAGGGTGATCCTTTATCTTTATACCTTTTCATTACTTGCAAAGAGTACTTCTCTAGAATGCTTAAATTAGCATCTTATAATTCTACGTTTCATTTCCATCTAAAATATGGTAGGCTTGGTAATTCTCACCTTATTTTTACAGATGATATTCTCCTTGTCTCTCATAGGATAGAAGG
>NW_011502210.1:19312-24187 GCF_000495115.2 Populus euphratica
TTATTATAAAACATGCTTTAGTTAAGGAGTTATTAATACTTCAAGTGCAAAATGATGATATAAAACCTTGATAAAAATACACTTTTAAGTATCAATCACTCACCTTATTTTTGTAGATGATATTCTCCTTGTCTCTCGTGGGGATAGAAGTTCAGTGCAAACTCTTTTTCAGTAATTAATGATCTTTAGGAAACTTCAAGATTGGATATAAATGTAGAAAAAGCTTCAAACTATTTTGGTGGTGTACGTGAGAGTTTGAAACAAATTATTCTTCATGACATAGCTTTTCCCTTCAAATATCATAGAGTTCTTTTTAGCCCCTACATGCTTTTAGCAAATCAGTTTTCTCCTCTGTTGCATAAGCTAGAACCAGCTATTCAGAGTTAGATGGGAAATATGTTGGTAGGATTAAGTTAATCAAGTTAGTTTTATATGGTATAGTTCAATTTTAGCTAAGTATCTTCCCCATACCGAGTCTTGTAACCAGGCAAAATATTGCATTGGTAGAAACATTGTATGGACAGAAAATATTTTAAGAAACAAGTCTGCTTTGGTGGCATGGAAAACTATTTGTCTGTCAAAAAATGAAGGGGGATTGGGTTTGTTTGACATCAAAGCTAGAAACAAGAGTTTTTTAGCCAAACAGTTATGAAACATACACTTGAAATTTGATTCCATTTGGATTCAATAGGTGTATCGTTTTTATTTAAGCATTATTTCATTTAGAATGCTCAGATTCAAAGAACTTCTTCACCATTATGGAAATCAATTCTTCATTTAAAGAATTAACTTGTTGAGGATTCTAGGAGCATTCACAAGCTATTGCTTTTATGAAAAATTAACAAAGATATGAAGGTCGTTTCCCTTCTAATGCTTATAATTATCATAAGTCTAAAAACATTGTTGTCCGCTAGGAGAATGTGGTTTAGGAGCACTGGTCTTTGCCTAGATATAATTTCATTATGTGGTTAGTTATGATAGGGAAACTTAGAATTAAAGATATACTTCGATTTATTCCAACATACACATTCTGCATCTTTTGTAGGCAAAATGATGAAAATTATAGCCATTTATTCTTTACTTGCAATTTGACATCTTTTTTGTAGAGCAAAATAAAGTTCTAGCTAAGAATAAATAGGTGTATGACAATTCTTAATAGTGTTGTTGAAGGACTAGCTTCATGGAGTACGAACCTTAAAGTTAGAATAAAAAGAGTTTCTTTAGGCCTTCCCGTTTATTTGATACGGGAGGAAAGGAAAAAAAATAATATTTGATAACACTTATAATTTTTATTCTCCTAGGCTTTTGGTGCTGCTTTTATTGCTATTATCAGCCTTGGTGTAGTGGATAACAATGGATTGGGTTTCATACAGAAAATTTGTTTGGGTTATACGTTTATGGATGACTAGTTTTTTCTAATATCTTTCCCATTTATATGTTGTCTTCATTACTTTATGGCTGGTAGCTATGACTATTGTTGCTAATTGCTTACCGTGAATACAAGATTGGTCTTCGAGGTCCTAAACATCTTTTTCTATTGTTTAACTCAATGTGCTTATTAACTTATCTAGGAAGCTAATTTCCTTGTTTCCTTCAGCAATTATTGTATTAGTTGAAGTATTTGCTTTGTGGTGTTTGCGTGATTGTTCAGGGTAGATCACTTTTGAAGGTGTATGTCCTTCCATGTGTTTGCAACAGTCAATTGGGTCTTCTTATTTGGCTTGTCTGTTGTTGTTATCTGTTGTGGTGTTTTGCTGGTTTAGTATGCTGGAGATATATATATATATATCTACTACTTCGCCAATGTTGGTTCTTCCTTTAGAAGTCTTTGTTGTTGTTTCTTTTATCTCAAGCTCATACTGACCTGATGTTTGATGTCCTTGCTGATTTTTGTTGATGTGTGGCTTTCTTTATTAGAGGCTGAGATTTCTTGGGCCTTTTACTCCTTGTTAAGCAGCTCTCTATTTCTTTGTTGTTGTTACGCGTAAAGAATTGCCTTCTCTCTATTGAGGATGATCTTCTGCGGTAACTCTAATACTATGTATGCTAGTTGAAATTTCTTTCTATTTGCTTCGATGGATGTTATGCTCTGGTTCTTTTTATTGTGATGATGAATATGATGCAATTGCTCTTCATGTTCATTGTTGTTATGCTGCTTCCATTTGTTGGTGGCTGAGTTGGTATAGGGTTGTTCAACCATGTTTGTTGCTACTACATGCCATGACTATGCTTCTTATTGTCTCGGATGCATCTTGATTCAGGGCTATCTGATCAATATGGCTAGTGTCTTACTCATCTCTATTGTTTTTTGCACTTTTTAGGTTGAACATGTTTAATCTGCAGGTGATAACTCCAATACCTATGTCTACTCGAGCCATGGAAGGTATCTAATTCCTAGGCTACAGATTGCTTTGGCCAACCACTTGTTTACTGTGTGTTAGATTTCTAAATCCATATATCTATCTACGACTTTTGATGGAGTAATTGTTGCAAAGTGTTACCTTAGATTCTGCTTGTTATGGCTAGCTTTTTGTTGTTATTGTTATATTGGTCTGCATGAGTTCATAGCTTCGAATGTAGGAAGCTCCCTAACCTCTGCCTCATCCTCTAAAGACTATTTGTGGGCTCTTTGGAACTAGTACTCTAGTTGCCCTCATTTTCGACCTTCAAATCCACCTGTTTCATCTGCTTTCGTTACTGATGTTATGTTATCCTTTATGCTTAGTGGGTTAACTTTGACACCTCTGCCCTAAATTGGTTCTTTGATTAACCTCCTTTGATGGATGATGTCTTCGATTTTGCCTTTGTCATCTTTTCGATTGTAAATTATTGTTTTTGTTTTGTTAATCTTCAGCTTGGTCCTTTTTTGTATAGATTTGAAGCTTGAGTTTATTTTATCTAGGGAGCTTGTTCCTTTTGGTATTTTCTAATTTGTTTGTATATTTATGTATTTTAACTTACTGGTTTACCAACATGGTTACTTTTGATTGTCATATTTATTTATATTCTGATAAAAAAATCCCTCTTAAATTGGCTCACAATTCTCTCCTTGCAATTTTATTAGCAAGAAATGATTGGAATTAATTTAATAATGCTTGAATTTGCAAACTAATTTAATCAGCTCTTTTGTTTTGCTCCACGAATTGTTCTTGCCATTTTCTTTATTGATTAGCTAATGATTTTTGAAGTTCCTAGTGAAGGTTTTGTAATCTTTTATTTAATCTCTTGCAATGTTCTTCAACACCAATCAAAGTTAGGCTCTAATACCAATTGATAAGCTAATGGTTTAACAAGAAATGTAAAGAGATAAATAGAAAGAAGAAAAGAAGAATAGATAGAGAATAGAAGAAGAAATTATATTGTTGTATAATTACTTGCTTTACAAAAAATACATGTTTACATATTTATACTTATACAATCTTCAACTAACTTGACTAACTAACCAACTAACTACTTAAGCTTAACAACATAAATCACTTGTTTTACATGTGCTTTAATCTTCAAACTCTTCAATAATTGTAATTGTTATTATTCTCCACACCATCTATTGCCACAGCTTTCTTTGATTTCATCATGTGCACCTTCAATTATAACATTTATAGAATGTGCAAAATGTAATCATTCAAGATCATAATTTGTCATGTTCAATCTTAAATAAGAAGCTTATGAAAAAAGATAATAAAGTTGTACCAGTGGGATTGATTCAATGGTCAAATTCCTTTTCAGAAGATGCAACATGGAAGGAGTTAGAGAAATTTCGATTGTAATTTCTATAATTTTGCATAGAATCTTGAGGTAATTCCATATTCTGCAGATTTCTAAGACCAACAATTTCTCTAATGGAAAGGTATTGTTATATTCTGCATATTTTACACATATTATAATTAGAGGTGCACATGATGGAATTAATTGAAGCATTAGCAATAATTAGCATAAAGAATAAACTAGTTGCAGCTATTAAAAGGCTTGAGGATTGAATAACATGTAAGACACATGATTCATATTGTTAAGCTTAATTAGTTAGGTGGTTGGAATTACTTGTAAGTTAAAGACTTAGTTACTTAAGTTAATTGAAGATTGCAAAAGTATAAATGTATAAACATTCATTTCTTGTAAGTCAAGTAATAATAAAATAATACAATTTTTTCCTTTTACTCTTTATCTCTTATTCTTATATTCGCTTTGTTTCTCTTTTCATATTTTTTGTTAAGCCATTAGCTTAATAAATAGTTACAAATCCAGTTGATATATAAAATGGTTTACAGTTATTTAGTATATAATTACATATATTATAATAGTGAATCCAATCATTAATTGTTACCAAGTTTTTTTACTCTCCAGTGATTGAGTGCTATTATTATTAGAGTTTATGAAGGAAGTAATAATCAAATTCAAGACTTCACCCTTTTTCTATATGAAATTATTAGATAGATTTTTTATATTAAATTCAACAAATTACATTACAATTATAATTATAAAAAAAATTGACAAGGAAAAAACATTATAGGCCAAGACACTTCTTGAAACAATTTTTATGAGATGATTTGTCTTTTTTTTTTTAAAAGTTGAATATATGACTTGTCTATCCACATTATAGTTATTACATATCTCCAAAGTTTATGTCTTATGTTTAAATAAAATAACATTGTTTTAAACAAAAAATTAAAAAAAAAATTATAGAGTTGACTAGTTGATTCTTGTTGGTCAAGTTAGTCATGTTTAATCTAATTAATTTTTAAATTAATTCAAAATAAAAATAAAAACTAATCCAAGATGAACTCTAGGTCAACAAGTTACTGGGTCAACTTGTTGCCGCGATTCATGTTTAATATTCTATGTATAGTTAATCGCTATTTTGGCGTGCAATGCTGCCTT
>NW_011502230.1:0-2646 GCF_000495115.2 Populus euphratica
TAAAAAGAAATGATCACAAGTAAAGCATCACATGCATTTTTTATGCATAATCACACAACTCACACAATTGTTACAAGGAAAGATGTACTTTAATAATCTTAAAGAAAAAGGTATATTATATCTTGCTTTATAAGATATTATATATCCTAAATTAAAGCATGCAATGTTCAACACAATAATGAATCCAAAACTGTAATGTTAATCCTAAACAAATCTCACTCACCTACAAATGAATTTTTTTTTTCAAACAAGCATGGTCATCTCAAGCATTCAACATAATTAAATATCTAAAATTAAGTTTTATATTTTCCTCAATGTAAAAAAAAAAATAAGAGAAGAAAAGAATAAATATTAGAAAATTATTACTCCTATTTTTTTCAAGGATGAATGTTTGATTGAATTGGACATGAACTGACTTCTTGCTTGGTTTCTTTTTTTACCTGCATATCACAACTAAAAGAAAACATCAAACCAATCTTTTTCTTTTTTGCAAATAAAGAACCTCACACCCCCCAACTTAAAATAATGCATTGTGCTTAATGCATAAACAAGTAAATATTAGAGTTGGAAAAATAAAAGAAAAAAAAACTCATTACTAGTGATACTACAATGGTATTGGATCTTTAAGATCCAATGTCTCAACTTCAGCCACAACATTTTCAAGATAAAGTTTCAATCGATGACCATTTACTTTGAAAATATTTCCATTCTTGGGATTTTCTACCTCAAATGCACCATGCTCAGAGATGGATTTAATCACAAATGGACCAATCCATTTTGTCCTCAACTTCCCAGGAAAGAGATGTAATCGTGAATTATACAAGAGAACCTTTTGACCAACATGAAAGGATTTTCTAAGAATATGTTTATCATGCAAAGTTTTCATCTTATGTTTTGAAATTTTTGCATTTTCAAATGCATCATTTCTTAGCTCCTCTAATTCATCCAATTGAAGCTTTCTATTTTTGCCAACCTCATTTTCATTGTCATTGAATTGCCGAATGGCCCAATATGCACGGTGCTCAATCTCAACAGGGAGATGACAAGGCTTTCCATAAACTAAGCTATAAGCAGATATTCCTAAAGAGGTCTTGTATGCAGTACGATATGCCCATAAAGCATTAACTAGCCTTAAGGACCAATATTTACGGTTTGGATTGATTGTTTTCTCTAAAATGTTCTTGATCTCCCTATTTGCCAACGCAGTTTGGCTATTAGTTTGTGGGGGAACTAACCTTATGAATTACATCATATTTTCTCATCAATATCCCAACGGGTTTGTTACAAAAATGCTTTCCCCCATCACTAATCATAGCCTGGGGCATGCCAAAACGAGAGAAAATATTTTGTTTTAAGAATTTGATCACAACTCGATGGTCATTGGTTCGAGATACAATGACCTCCACTTATTTAGACATATAATCAACAGTTACAAGGATGAATTGGTAGCCACATGAACTTAGAGAAGGTCACATGAAATCAATCCCCCAACAATCAAATATTTCCAAAACAAGAATGGGGTTAAGGGGCATCATGTTATGCTTAGTGAGGTTATCTAGTCGTTGGCATTGGTCATATGCAACATAGAAGGAATGAACATCTTTAAACATGGTGGGCCAATAAAAACCACTCTACAAGATCTTTGCAATGATTTTCTTGGAATACAAATACCCACCACAGGTTAATGCATGACAAAAATTAATGACACTTGGAATTTCATGATCAAATATGTACCGCCCAACAATTTGGTCAGGACAGTATTTAAATAGGTAGGGGTTATCCTAAAAAAGATACGCATATTACGCAAGAATTTTTGTTTGTCATGTTTAGACCAATGAGAAGGAATCTGACTTGTGACTAGGTAATTTGCTATGTTAGCATAACATGGAGAACCAATGTAGGAGACAGTACCTGCACAAAATTACTTTTCATCAGCAAAGAGTTCATTTATTGGAGATTCATCAATTATGGTCGTATCACTTGAAAGACGGGAGAAATGATCAGCCACTACATTCTTTACTCCCTTTTTATCTCGAATTTCAAGGTCAAACTCTTGGAGTAGGAGGATCCATCAAAACAAACATGGTTTGGCATATTGTTTTATGAGCAAGTATTTTACTGTTATATGATCAATGAAAACAATAACAAGAGATCCAACCAACTAAGACCTAAACTTGTCTAATGCAAAGATCACAACTAAGAGTTCTTTTTTAGTTGCGGTGTAATTCAATTGAGCATCATTTAAAGTCTTGCTAGCATAATAAATGACGTGAGGCTTCTTATCTTTTCTTTGCCCTAAAACAACCCCTACCACAAAATCAGTAGCATCACATATCAATTCAAATGGTAAAGACCAATCAGGAGCTTGCATGATTGGTGCAGTTGTCAACAACCCTTTAAGCTTTTCAAAAGCTTCTTGACATTTTGATGTCCAATCAAATTGGGTATCTTGTGACAAAAAGTTACATAATTGTTTGTGCTTGACCGTTTTTTATGATCGACTTGTTTTAACTCGCAAGTGCACGAGTGTGCGATGTAGCAATTAACTCACTAAGATCGAGGTCATATTCTTAGAGAGCTAGATCTGAAAATTAAGCTAGGTAACTGATTAGTACTTAAAAGTGCATTTTTATCATGGTTTTATAT
>NW_011502230.1:3955-5958 GCF_000495115.2 Populus euphratica
CATTCATGAAGAAAATGAGAAGATAAACATTAAGATTCATTCATATCTTAAAGAACCTCTCACGTCAACCATCATCCTTGATTTGGATCCAAGAAAGAGATTAGCCAACCATGATTATATATAAGAACACTTTAATAAACATGAAATAACTTGAATAAAACTGAAATAATAAGTTTTATAAACTAAAGAACTAAAATTTACAAAGAAGAACACAACATAATTTTAGTAAAAATTCAAATACAAATATGATGTTAACTATAGACAACAATTTCGACCCTTCTAGAAGCCTTTAATAGAGATGGATATTAAGACATATTTATAGGAAATTTTGTCATCTTTCCAGATCATTAAAGAATAGCTTATTTGGACACCTAAGTCAAAAGTTATGAGCAAAACCTTGAAAGGTGTTCTGAATAATCAAATCAAACCTGTTTGGAAACCACTTTAGTATATGTTTTTCTTCTTTCTTTATGAGCTGTCTCTTTCTTTTTTTTGACCCAAAATAATGTAACAATATCCCCTCTAATTTTTCATGCATGTGCTTGCCCTCTTGGATCAATGGATTACCTAAAATAAATCAATTATTATTTATTGTGTGGATATTAAGATCATGGATTATGTTTAGGCTAATTTGAAGGTTGGTTTATGGCTGAATTTAAGCATCATATAAGAATACAAATGTACCTATCATTTGGGCTAAAATTGACATTGAAACCTTGAGTGTTTGATGGTTGAAGTTTGCACACAATATAAGGAAAGTTTGGGCTTGAAATAAATCATATGATAATCTTTTCTAGGATTGAAATAGAATTGATTTTTTGGGGAAAATTTGAAGCACTTATTTGAATCAAGATTTGCTTCAAACTTCAACTAGTCTTCAATTCTTTGTTCCGAATTCCAGCCTTAAATTTTCTAACATAATCTATTTAAACTCCAAGAACCTATCGAAATATTAAAAGAAACTTCATTACTAAAAAGCACATCAATTATTATAAAAAACCCAAATAAAAACAATAAATACATATGTAAAATTAGAGACATAATGATACTTTTGATGAACAATCACACCTCCCAACTTAGATTTTACTAGTTCTCAAGCAAAACAAAATATAAAATCTTTGAAATAAAAATAATAATAATAACCATAATTAGGCTCGACTCATTATACTTGAAGGATCTATCATGCAAACATTGGTATCTTCAACTTAGTGTATACACAATAGCAAATAAAAATAAATAAACATACTTAGATTCTTTAAATAAAATATCCATACAAAATTCCAAATTCAATCGTATTTATCATGTAACTAACATAATTGATTCATGAGAAAACATAACTTGTAATCTTCCCTTCTCACCACTACAAACAATGTAGCAAACTAGATAAATATCTATATTTTTTTCTTTCTTTTTATTTATCTTTTTTTAAAGATATTATTTATTCTTTGTCTTTAAGTGGACACTTTTCTTTTGACGTGAAAATTTGTGATGAATGCACTCAGTTACTCACAAAGTTACAAACTTAAAGTGCTTGCATACTCATATTTCAAGTTGTCGTTTGATGTAAAGATAAACATTTGTGATGAATACCCCTAGTTACTGAGCAACTCAAAACACTATAGTAGATAGAACTTTGTACACATTTATTTACTTAATTGTCTAATAATTATTACTCTATTTACTTAAACCTTGTTTAGGACCAGATAAAAAGGGATGATCACAAGTAAAGCATCACACTCATCTTTTATGCATAATTATACAGCTCACACAACTTTTATAAAGAAAGATATACTTCAATAATCTTAAAGAAAAAAGTATGTTATATCTTGCATTATAAAATATTATATATCCCAAATTAAAGCATGCAATGTTTAACACAATAATGAATCCAAAAATGTAATGTTGATCTTAAACTAGTCTTACTCACCTACGAATGCAATTTTTTTTTTTCAAACAAGCATGACTATCTCAAGCATTCAACATAATTAAATATCTAAAATTAA
>NW_011502230.1:6008-8072 GCF_000495115.2 Populus euphratica
ATAAAGATTAGAAAATTGTTACTTCCTTTTTTTTTTCAAGGATGAATGTCTGGTTGAATTGGACATGAGCTGACTTCTTCCTTATTTTTTTTTTTTACCTCCATATGACAACTAAAAGAAAACATCAAACTAATATTTTTTTTTATTTTCAAATAAAGAACCTCACACCCCTAACCTAAAATAATGCATTGTCCTTAATGCATGAACAAGTAAATATAAGAGTTGGAAAAATAAAAGAAAAAAAGAAAAAAAAAACTCATCACTTATGATACTACAATGGTATTTTACTTTTGATACTACAATGGTATTGGATCTTCAAGATCCAATGTCTCTACTTCAGCTACAAAGATTTCAAGATAAGTTTTCAACCGATGACCATTTACTTTGAAAACATTTACATTCTTAGAATTTTCTACCTCAAAAGCACCATGCTGAGGGATGGATTTAATCACAAATGGACCAATCCATTTTATGCTCAACTTTCCAAGAAAGAGATGTAATCATGAATTATACAAGAGAACCTTTTGACCAACATGAAAGGATTTTCTAAGAATATGTTTATCATGCAAAGTTTTCATTTTATGTTTTGAAATTTTTGCATTTTCAAATGCATCATTTCTTAGTTCCTCTAATTCATCCAATTAAAGCTTTCTATATTTGCCAACCTCATTTTCATTGTCATTGAATTTCTGGATGGCCTAATATGCACGATGTTCAATCTTAACAGGGAGATGATAAGGCTTTCCATAAACTAGCCTATAACAAGACATTCTTAAAGAGGTCTTGTAAGCAGTATGATATACCCACAAAATATCAACTAGTTGTAAGGACCAATCTTTATGGTTTGGGTTGACTATTTTCTCTAAAATGTTCTTGATCTCCCTATTTGCCAACTCAGCTTGGCCACTAGTCTGTGGGTGATAGGGGGTACTGACCTTGTGAATTACACCATATTTTCTCATCAAAATCCCAACAGGCTTGTTACAAAAATGTTTTCGCTTGTTATAAAAATGCTTTCTCCCATCACTAATAAAAAACCGGGGCATGCCAAAACAAGAAAAAATATTTTCTTTCAAGAATTTGACCACAACTCGATGGTCATTGGTTCGAGATGCAATGGCCTCCACCCATTTAGACACATAATCAACAGCTACAAGGATGAATTGGTAACCAAATGAACTTGGAAAAGGTCCCATGAAATCAATCCCCCAACAATCAAATATTTCCAAAACAAGGATGGGGTTAAGGGGCTCCTAGTGAGGTTACCTAGTCCTTGGCATCGGTCACATAGAAGGAATGAACTTCTTTAAACATGTGGGCCAATAAAAACCACATTGCAAGATCGTGGCAATGGTTTTCTTGGAAGAGAAATGCCCACCACAGACTAATGCATGACAAAAATTAATGACACTTGGAATTTCATGATCAGGGATGCACCGCCTAACAATTTAGTCAGGATAGTATTTAAATAGGTAGGGGTTATCCCAAAAAAAGGTACGCACATTGCGTAAGAATTTTTGTTTGTAAAGTTTAGACTAATGAGAAGGAATCTGACTTATGGCTAGGTAATTTGCTATGTCAGCATACCATGAAGAACCAATGTAAGAGACAATACCTGCATAAAATAAATTTTCATTAGCAAAGAGTTCATTTATTAAACATTCATCAATTATGGTCTTGTCACTTGAAAGACGGGATAAATGATCAGCCACTACATTCTCTACTCCCTTTTTATCTCGAATTTCAAGGTTAAACTCTTAGAGTAGAAGGATCCATCAAATCAAACATGTTTTGGCATTTTATTTTGTGAGCAAGTATTTCACTACTGCATGATTAGTGAAAATAATAACAAGAGTTCTTTTTCAATTGTATTGTAATTCAATTAAGCATCATTTAAAGTCTTGCTAGAATAATAAATGACATGAGGCTTCTTATCTTTTCTTTGCCTTAAAATAGCCCCTACCGCAAAATCACTAGCATCACACATCAGTTCAAATGGTAAAGACCAATCAGGAGCTTGCATGATTGGTGCAGTTGTCAACAACCCTTTAAGCTTTTCAAAAG
>NW_011502230.1:10521-10733 GCF_000495115.2 Populus euphratica
ATCTGATATAGGGGGTTTCTAAAAACATTTTATTCAATTAAAAAATTAAATTAAATATTACAAACATAATCACTCATGAAATGATTAAAAATATTAATATTTAATTATCTATCAGTAAAACACCCCATTAAAAAGACTAGAATCCCTTATTTCACAAAAAATATGCCTCTTCTTCTTCTTCGCCTTCTAGAAATCCAGATATGGGCCAAACA
>NW_011502230.1:10968-12886 GCF_000495115.2 Populus euphratica
GTTTGGCCATCTCTTTGTCCTTTCAATTTCAGTTCTTAAATTCATCAATCAATCCTTTCATTTATGTGATAGGCCTCATTTAAAATGAATTTTTACCATAAATTAAAGGTATCTTATATTATTAGATATGTTATTATAAAACATGCTTTAGTTAAGGAGTTATTGGTACTTCAAGTGCAAAATGATGATACAAAACCTTGATAAAAATGCACTTTTAAGTACTAATCAATATTCATGATTATAACTTATGTTAACCACAAATCGAGTTCCTTTCATAGCATAGGTATCAGTTATACCATACAGTATGGGCAATGAAAGTGTCAAGCATTTATTGTATGGGAAAAGTTAACTAAGTAAAGAAACAGGAATGAAAGACATAAACAAGATATTAATGAAAACAAAACTTAAAAATACAAAGAGAGAAAGTAAAAGCATGATCTTGATTTGAAGACCAAGATACCTAAATGCATGGCAAATGCCTCTTCTTATAGGCCATAATTGAAAACTATTGATTTGATGGCTAACTGATGAGTGGGTGGCCAACTCTTGAGTTGGTGATAATTCATATCTTCTCTTGTCTACCAAAAATGACATTGATAACGTCAGAATTAGAACCATTTGAAACATAAAAGTTGTAGAAAATTGTCTCAGCTTTTTAGAAGAAAAAAAATTTGAGGTCATTTGGACTTCTAAAACTTTAGATATAGGTCAAACACTTAATAGTGTTTGGGTTGCAGGATAGATTCAGACTTCTTCATTATTGCTATAATTTGGACTTGAAAATGGCTTTTTTAAATCTTGGACTCCATGAAAGTTATTGGCCTATGTCTTATCTTTCTATCCATATAAAGTAAACCTAAATCCGAGATCTATAGCTCTAGATATGACCTAATTACCAAATAGTGTTCCGGTTTGGACTGCACCAGCATCTCTTTTCTAAGTTTGGCCATCTCTTTGTCCTTTCAATTTCAATTCTTGATTGCTCTTTTCACACCTTTCAAGAATTTTTTCTAAATGCATTAGACATAACTCATAAGAATCCCCATAAACTAAAAAATCATCTATGAAAACTTTCAAAAAAAATTCCACCATGTCACTAAAGATACTCATCATACACCTTTGAAAAATGGTTGGTGCTTACACAAGCCAAAAAGGCATTTTGGTTGTAAGGACAAGTGAAAGTGGTTTTATCTTGGTCTTTTATGGAAATCTCAATTTGGCATCAAGAAAACAATAGAAAGTTCTTCCATCTACTCTTTCAAGCACCTGGTCTAAAACTGGAAGTGGAAAATGGTTCTTCCTAGTCACCATGTTCAACTTATGATAATCAATGCACATACGCCATCTAATTTGGATTCTTGTTGGCACTAGCTCATTATTTTCATTCTTCATTACTATGACTTTAGATTTTTTAGGGACAACTTGAGTTGGACTAACCCATTTTAAGTTTGCAATGGGATAAATGATACCTTTTGACTGTACATAAATCCTTAAGAAACTTTGCATAAGACAAGACTTGTTTAATTGCATCAAGGAGTGGAATATTGACTTTCACTTGTTTGAACAATTCATAGATTTTCGAGTTCATAAGATCATGTTTAGGTTTCCCTAACCTTTACGAAAATGGTGCTCTAGGTACAAATTCTAAATCACTCACTTTGACTCTAATTTTTCTTGAATCATCTCCTTTTCTGAATAATTTCTCTCTTATTTATCTCACCTTCCTTTTCACTCAAACTCTCATTTGTCACTTGTGTTTGGATTCCCTCTTCACTTTCCTTAGATTTTTCCTCCACAATACCTTTAGAAATCCTAAAACCTATACCTTTGTCAATAATCTTTCCACTTCTAAGGGTAGTGATGGCTTGGACTTGTTCATGGTTTGAAGGTTCACTAAGTGAGGATTCACTCATGTGTA
>NW_011502230.1:13219-15078 GCF_000495115.2 Populus euphratica
GGTGGTTCCTCCATCCAGGATTATAGGTCTCAGAGTAGGGATTGCCTACTTGGTTTGTAAAGGGTTTTCTAACATTATTTGAATAAAAAGTTTGGCCATATAACACTTCTTTGAAGGCTAGAATGGTAAGATACTCAGTTGTCTTATGCCTTTTACTCTCACACACAACACAATTCTCCTCTTGTTGTTCACTCATGACATGCACTTTTTTAAACTCAAAAGACTCTACTTTCCTAGTCAATTAGGATAATTTAGCATTGAGGTTATTAGTCTCTTTCAATTGGAACTTAACACTTGAATGAGAAATGGTGTTTTTAGACTCAATATGAAGTGGGAGAGAGGTCTCCCATTGCTTTCTGTTTTCAACCAATTGATCAAAAAAATCAAAGGCTTCACTTAGTTCTTTGTTATAAAACTCACCATTACACATAATTGACACTAGTTTTTTAAAATATGCGATAAGAAAGTTATAGAAGAAACTCATTAACCTCCATATCTCAAAACCATAGTGGTGATATGCATTTAACAAGTCTTTGAACCTTTCCCAAGTTTGGTGAAATGACTCATTTGGACTACAAGAAAAATTCATCATTTAACGTTGTATGGTTGCTGTCCTATGAGTGGCGAAGTATTTTTTCAAAAATTCAGCTTGTATTTCCCACCATATACTTATAGACCTAGGACGCTGGGAGTTTAGCCAAATCTTGGCTTTATCCTTTAGAGAAAATGGAGACAATTTAAGCCAAATAGTTTCCTTAGTACATGTTCTATCAATAAAAGTATTACATACCTCTTCAAAGTCTTTAATGTGTATGTATGGATTTTCAGAATCCATACCATGAAATGTGAGAAGAAGTTGAATCATGCCCGGTTTCAAATTGAAAGCTTGTTGGTTAAGAGGTAAGATAATACACGAAGGTGTACTTTGTCTAGCCGGGTGAAGATACTCTCTAAGAGTTCGAAAATTAGGTTGATCATTGAATTGTGGAGGTCCATTACCTTGAACACTCCCTTCACCCTCTACATCTTCAACATTAGCCATGATAAAATAATAATAATAATAATAATAATATAACAATTATATGAATATGAAAAGAAAGGAAAGAAAAGAAAAGAAAAAAAATTGCAAATAAAAGTAATAGCTCAAAAATAAAATACAACAAATTAAGAAATTCACTCTCCAACTAATAAGCACTATTAACAACAATAAACATTAAAAGATAATTATAAGAAGCTTGAATAAAAAGGCGGTAATACCGGCCAAGCACTTCAAACAATAAATATAAGAAAAATAATCATAACAAAACAACAAAATAAACTGAAATAAACAAGAGGCGGTAATACCGACCAAGCACTAAGGAGATAATACTAGTCAACTAGTTTAAACAATAAGTATTAGAAATTGATTAGAATAGACATTAAAAGGAAGACGGTTGAACCATCCAAAATCCAACAATTAGTAGTCCAGTCCACAATCCAATATCCGAAAGGTTGAGGTCAATTTTTTTTAGGCAGTAAAACCAGCCAATTGAATTTTTTTATATGACTTTTTTTGGTTTTTCAATAATCAAATCTAAATTTCTTACCTTTGCTTGCTAACTCCCCGGCAACGATGCCAAATTGCTTCACCGCTTTTTATGATTGGCTTATTTTAACTCGCAAGTGCACAAGTGTGCGATGTAGCAATTAACTCAGTAAAATCGAGGTCATATCCACAGAGACCTAGATCTGGAAATTAAGCTAGGTAACGAAAAAACTCAAGAGAAATTAAATTAAAAATAACTTGGTTAAAAGTAATTGATGGATTTGTTTCAAATATGAAAACGTGTAAATAGATTTTAAATGACAAGAAAAAGTAA
>NW_011502230.1:15677-23810 GCF_000495115.2 Populus euphratica
TACTACTACTACTACTACTACTACTACTATTATTATTATTATTATTATTATTATTATTACTGTTGTTGTTATTGTTGTTTTATAATTGTTGTTTATAATTTGTACAATTAACCTCCCTGTGGTTCGACCCCGGTCTTGCCGGGTTATTTATTACTTCGACACTCCTGCACTTGGGAGAAGACATCAATCTTTTAGTCGTGTCAAGTTTTTGGCGCCGTTGCCGGGGAGGTAAGTTCTTGTATAAATTATAGTATTTATTTTATTTTCTCTTTTCACTTTTCTTGTATATAACTTTGTTTCTTTTCTTTTGTTTCTTTTTATTTTGTTTTCTTCCTCCTTCTTTTGCTTTCTTCTTCTTTTTTTTTATTTTATTCCTACACGTGCATGAGAGTGTGGTCACGTACATCAAGTGGTAGACTTTGTAGGGTATCCTCATCATTTTCAGAAAATATGGCCGAAGAAGATAATCAATCACTTCATAATGAGAATAATGAGAATAACCGTGCTAGAACACTTAGAGACCACATGAATCCCACAAGAACAAGTGCACCATCATGCATAGTTTTTCCTCCTGATGCATCTCATTTTAATTTTAAACCAGGTATTATTCAACTTTTACCTTCTTTTCATGGTTTGGAATTGGAAAATCCATACTTGCATTTAAGGGAATTTGAGGAGGTGTGCAACACATATAATAATTTAAATTGTAGCATGAACACCATTAGATTAAAGCTTTTTCCTTTTTCATTAAAAGATAAAGCTAAAACATGGCTACAAAATTTAAGACCAGGATCCATTCGTGCTTGGGATGAAATGCAACAACAGTTTTTAAAGAAGTTTTTTCCATCTCATAGAACAAACTCTTTCAAGAGACAAATCACCACTTTCACTCAAAAACCAGGAGAAACATTTTACCAATGTTGGGATAGGTATCGAGACTTGCTTAGTACTTGCCCTCATCATGGTTTTGAAACATGGAGATTGGTTTCACATTTCTATGAAGGGTTAACACCTAAAGATAGGCAAATGGTTGAATTGATGTGCAATGGAACTTTTGAAGATAAAGACCCTGATGAAGCAATGGAGTACTTAGACTTGTTAGCTGAAAATGCTCAAAATTGGGACACCGCGGGTACTTATGAGGCACCGAGTAAAACTCAACCTCATACATCTAGTGGAGGTATGTACAACCTTAGGGAAGATCATGACCTTCAAGCCAAGTTTGCATCTTTAGCTAGAAAAGTCGAGGCACTAGAATTGAAAAAGAGTGGTGAATTAAAATCTGTTGAAAACATTGTGTGTCAAATCTGTGAAACAAATGAACACTCAACCAGTAACTGTCCAACCTTGCCTTCTTTTAAGCAGTGTCTCCATGAACAAGCTCATGCTTTAAATAGTTTCCAAAGGCCCAACCATAACCCATACTCACAAACATACAATCCTAGTTGGAGAAATCACCTGAATTTCAGTTGGAAGAGTGACAATGCACAAACTTCACCACCACAGTTCCAAGCACACCATAATTTCCAAAATTATCATGGATATGCACCTCCTTATGCTCCATCTCCTACAAAAAAGTTTGAGGAAACTTTGTATGCATTCATTGAAAAGCAAGAGACAATCAACACTCAACTTGCTCAAAACATGACAGATTTTAAAGATACTCTTGCAAAATTAACATCTGCTCTCAGTTTCCAAGAGAAAGGTAAGTTTCCATCTCAACCACAACAAAATCCTAAGGGGCAATACAATGCAAATGCAAGTAGTTCTAGAAGCCAACACATGGATCAAGTCAAATCAGTCACTACTCTACGCAGTGGTAAGGTTATTGAAAAACCCTCTCTTGAACCTTATGAGAAAGATGATGAGTCAATTTCTAAGGGAAAGGAAGGGGTTGAATCTGAAAATTGCAAAGAAACGACTGATTCTCCGCCAGCACTTCCATTTTCTCATGCCATGACCAATCAGGAAGAAATCGAGGATGAAAAAGGCATCGAAAAGGTTGATGCGAATCTTTTATCAAAAGTGACAACAGATTCGACACCCGACATCACACCAATCGATGATTACTTTCCTGATTAATCTCTACTTTCTCTTAATTCAATGCCTTGGTTTGCTAAAAATATCAATTTTCTTGCTTCAGGATTTTTGCCAACTCATTGGAGTATTGAAGACAAAAGAAAATTTTTGAGCAACGAGCAAAATTTTTATTGGGATGACCCTTACTTATTCAATTATTGTCCTGATCAAATATTTCAAAAATGCATTCTCGACAATGAGGTAAGTAATTTCATTAAATTTTGTTACTCTAAGGCATGTGGGGATCATTTCTCATAAAAAAAGAGGATTGTAGAAATCTTACAAAGTGAATTTTACTGGCCCATCATATTCAAGGAGTCAGATGCATTCCGCAAAAACTGTGAAAATTGTCAGAAGGTGGGATTTATTTCAAAACACAGAGAGTCTTTAGATAATCTTCTATTGACTCTTAAGTCTCATCATAGTCGAGATAAGCATCGTGCAATTCATAACTTAGGAACCCATTTTCATAAAGAACATGCTTGGCATCGTGCAATTCATGACTTATGAACCCATTTTCATAAAGAACATGCTTGACATAGTCTTGGGAATCTCACTAAAAAAGACCCTGTTTGCTAGTTTTTTAGAAAACTAGATGGGAAGCCTATCCCCTACCCATAGAGGGCGTTTAAGTCGTTCTTGGACGTAAAACCAAGGGAAGATGTGAGCCACAATCACAACTACCTATACATACACATGCTTGGTTTTGTTATTGTGTTTTGTTGTTTCTTATATTTGTTTCAGTGTGTTTCAGGTTTGTCGGTGTTCGTTATTTCAGGTGATATCTTCTATACTCTATCTTTCTGCCTTAAAACATTGAGGACAATGTCTCGTTTTGGTTGGGGGGAGAGGGTAGTAGTTGATAAAAAAAAAATTTGATTTTCATTTCATAAAGCATGTGCATAATTGTTGTTACTAGGATGGCAGAGTAAAGGAGCTCTTTTGTTAAAGTGACTCTTGAGACGCATCTTAGTAACCATTCTTAACAAGGTCTATTATAATACTTCCTAAAATATTCAGATTTACAAACTCTCGCATTGTTATCACTTAATTCTGCTCATATACTTATTTAACATGTATTCTTAAACCCACTTAATTCTGCTCATATACTTCGTATTGTTACCACTTAATTCTGCTCATATACTTATTTAACATGTATTCTTAAACTTTAATTTACACACACACACTTTAACATATGATTGTGGGTTGTATATTGGATTATTACATTATTTATGTTTTTTTGTTAAAGGTAACAACTAAGGGAAAGGGATTGTATATAATTAAAAAACAAAAACATGAAAAAAAAAGAAAAAAAAAGAAAAAAAAATGATGATAATAAAAATGTAGATAAGTTTGGTTTCGTAGCCTCCCTAACCTAAGCAATTAAGCCGAAGGGGTGTTTTAACACCTAATACCCTAAAGTCAACTGACTTGGGAGCTATTGGCCCAACGCTTGTTACATGGGTTGAGGACAAAAGCTTAAGGGAATCAAACATTGCACTATCTACATATCAGTATCTGCGACCCGAGTTACTAAGCTCGTAGGGGTGTCTTAACACCTAATGCCCTAAGACCAACTGGTCTGGGAGTCATTAGCTGAAAGCTCGTTACATGGGTTAAACATGCATGATGTTTTTAAATTATATGTATATAGATTTTTTTTTTTAAAAAAAAGAAAAAGACAAAAAAAGACCATTAGTGCTATGAAAGTACTAAGCATTTGTTGTACCAAGTGTTATACAACATAAATCAAGATTAGTCATTTAACAAGCAAAGTATTAAAGAGTGAACAAGATAACAAATATAAAACATGTTAGTATCAAACATTAAGGTCCATATTAAGTTTACATTATACTTATTCTCACACCATTAGTGCAACCTTTTCACCTTGACATAATTAACTTAGCTAGACATAATGAAAGAAAGCAAAATAGATAAACAAAATAAGAACATAAAAGTTAACTAAGTAAAGGAAAGGAAATGAAAAGCATAAACTTAATATTAATGAAAACAAAGCATAAAAAATACAAAGAGAGAAAGGAAGAGCATGATCTTGATCTGGAAACCAAGATACCTAAATGCATGGCAAATGCCTCCTTTTATAGGCCAAAAATGGGAACTATTGATTTGATGACTAATTGATAAGTGGGTGGCCAACTTTTGACTTGGTGACAAACCTTATCTTCTTTTGTCTGCCCAAAACGTCATTGATAACGTCAAAATTGGAGCCAGTTACAAACATGAAAGTTATAGGCCATTGTCTCATCTTTCTTGTGTAAAACCTTCAGCTTATTTGGACTTCTAGAACTCCAGATATGGCCAAAATACCGAACAGTGCTCGGGCTGGAAGACAGATTCGGGCTTCTTTGTTGTTGCTACAATTTGGACTTGATAATGGCCTTTTTAGATCTTGGGCTCCATATGAAAGTTGTAGGCCTATGTCTTACCTTTAAATCCATATAAATTGGACCTAAATCTGAGATCTGTAGCTCCAGATATGACCCAATTACCGAACAGTGTTCCGGTTTGGATTGCACCGACATCTCTTCTCTAAGTTTGACCATCTCTTTATCCATGCAATTTAAGTTCTTCAAGTCATCAATCAATCCTTTCATTTATGTGATAGACCTACATTAAAAATAGACATTTACCACAAATTATAGGTATCTTATATTATTAGATACATTATTATAAAACATATTTTCGTTAAGGAGTTATTGATACTTCAAGTGCAAAATGATGATATAAAACCATGATAAAAATGCACTTTTAAGTACTAATCACACCCCCCAACCAGCTTATTACTAGTCCCTAGTAATCAAAGCATAAAATAGAAAAACAATTTGCAAATTCCACAAAGCAAGGTATTCATCATTTAACTTCCAGTAATCTATCCAGATAAACAAACTCTCATTAAATTTATATATCTGCTCAATACCTCTTAACAAAATATTAATAAACCTTTCTTTTGTGCTCAATGTATCAACACATAATTATGGGGCTTTTCTTGGAAGAAAACAAAATTTTTGTTCTAATGTTTAAGGTTAACTTCCTTGGGCTGGGATTATTATTTTTGTCTTTTTTTTTTTTTAAATATATATACATATAATTTAAAAACATCATGCATCTTTAACCCATGTAACGAGCTTTCAGCTAATGACTCCCAGACCAGTTGGTATTAGGGCATTAGGTGTTAAGACACCCCTACGAGCTTAGTAACTCGGGTCGCAGATACTGATATGTAGATAGTGCAATGTTTGATTCCCTTAAGCTTTTCTCCTCAACCCATGTAACAAGCGTTGGGCCAATAGCTCCCAAGTCAGTTGACTTTAGGGTATTAGGTGTTAAGACACCCCTACGGGCTTAATTGCTTAGGTTAGGGAGGCTACGAAACCAAACTTATCTACATTTTTATTATCATCATTTTTTCTTTTTTTCTTTTTTTTCTTTTTTTTTCATGTTTTTTTTCTTAATTATATACAATCCCTTTCCCTTAGTTGTTACCTTTAACAAAAGAACATAAATAATGTAATAATCCAATATGCAACCCACAATCATATGTTAAAGTCTGTGTGTGTAAATTAAAGTTTAAGAATACATGTTAGATAAGTATATGAGCAGAATTAAGTGGTAACAATACGAGAGTTTGTAAACCTGAATATTTCAGGAAGTATTATAATAGACCTTGTTAAGAATGGTTACTAAGATGCGTCTCAAGAGTCACTTTAACAAAAGAACTCCTTTACTCTGCCATCCTAGTAACAACAATTATGCACATGCTTTATGAAATGAAAATCAATTTTTTTTTTTATCAACTACTACCCTCTCCCCCCAACCAAAACGAGACATTGTCCTCAATGTTTTAAGGTAGAAAGATAGAGTATAGAAGATATCACCTGAAATAACGAACACCGACAAAACCTGAAACACACTGAAAAAACAAGAAATAACAAAACACAATAATAAAACCAAAAGACACAAAAATTCACAAATGAAGGCTCAAATCCAATCTAAGCTTTTTACGGCTTCCCGTAGATGACCAATTTATGCGACTCATGGAAGGATCAATCACAGGAATGAAAGATTGTAGTTGGTCAATCAATTGTTCAGCAGTTGCAGCAGAGATTATGATTTGTCGTGCAGAAGATGTTAGAAATTCCTGTTCCACAGCATGATCAAGAAAAGACAACAACTTATCATAATAACCATTAACATTTAACAAACCTATGGGTTTATGGTGAATGTGCAATTGAGCCCAAGAGGAAATATGAAAGATCTCTTCCAATGTGCCTAGACCACCTGGTAAAGCAATGAAAGCATCAGCATGGTTAAACATTGCATTCATTCGAGCCGACATTGTGGAGACCTGAAGTTCCTCTCCAATTGTTTTTCCAATGATGTCCCCTTGTGCCAAAGCTTTAGGGACGACCCCCAAAACTTGACTACCTCCTAAAAATGCAGCTATTGACACACCTCCCATTAACCCAAGACTGCCTCCCCCATATACTAAATGAATTTTTCTCTCAGCTAGCACCTGACCAAGATGATTTGCTGATTCTAAAAACTCCTTTTCTTTCCCGAGACTAGATCCACCGAAAACACAAATATTTCTTATTTGATGACTTGAGGAACTTGCCATTTCTACACACATCTGTATTTGTTGAATGTATGGGTTGAGTAGAAATGAAAGGAAGGAAGAAAGGGTTTTATAGATGAGAAATTAGAAAGGCAATCATAACATCTATATGTAGGCCAGCTAGAGTCTCACACACTCTCTCTCTCTTTTTATTTATTTATTTATTTACTTTTGAAAAAAAACATGTGTATGTACAGGTAGTTGTGATTGTGGCTCACATCTTCCCTTGGTTTTACGTCCAAGAACGGCTTAAACGCCCTCTATGGGTCGGGGATAGGCTTCCCATCCAGTTTTCTTAAAAACTGGCAAACAGGGTCTTTTTTAGTCAGATTCCCAAGACTAAGTCGATCATGTTCTTTATGAAATAGTGGCCATAATCCCAAGACTATGTCAAGCATGTTCTTTATGAAAATGGGTTCATAAGTCATGAATTGCACGATACTTATCTCGACTATGATGAGACTTAAGAGTCAATAGAAGATTATCTAAAGACTCTCTGTGTTTTGAAATAAATCCCACCTTTTGACAATTTTCACAGTTTTTGCAGAATGCATGTGACTCCTTGAATATGGTGGGCCAGTAAAATCCACTTTGTAAGATTTCTACAGTCCTCTTTTTTGACGAGAAATGATCCCCTCGTGCCTTAGAGTGACAAAATTTAATGAAATTACTTACCTCATTATCGGGAAAGCATCTTTGAAATATTTGATCAGGACGATAATTGAATAAGTAAAGGTCATCCCAATAAAAGTTTTGCACGTTGCTTAAAAATTTTCTTTTGTCTTCGGTACTCTAGTGAGCTGGCAAAAATCCTGAAGCAAGAAAATTGATATTTTTAGCAAACCAAGGCATTGAACTAAGAGAAAGTAGAGATTCATCAGGAAAAGAATAATTGATTGGTGTGATGTCAGGTGTCAAATCTGTTGTCACTTTTGATAAAAGATCCGCATCAACACTTTCGATGCCTTTTTCATCATCGATGTCTTCCTGATTGGTCATGGCATGAGGAAATGGAAGTGCTGGCAGGGAATCAGTCTTTTCCTTGCAATATTCAGATTCAACCCCTTCCTTACCCTTAGAGATTGACTCATCATCTTTCTCACAAGGTTCAAGAGTGGGTTTTTTAATAACCTTACCACTGCGAAGAGTGATGACTGATTTGACTTGATCCATGTGTTGACTTCCAGAAGTACTTGCATTTGCATTGTATTGCCCCTTGGGATTTTGCTGTGGTTGAGATGGAAACTTACCTTTCTCTTGAAATTGAGAGCAGATGTGAATTTTGTAAGAGTATCTTTAAAATCTATTATGCTTTGAGCAAGTTGAGTGTTGATTGTCTCTTGCTTTTCAATGAATGCATACAAAGTTTCCTCAAAATTTCTTGTAGGAGGTGAAGCATGAGGAGGTACATATCCATG
>NW_011502216.1:0-24097 GCF_000495115.2 Populus euphratica
TTTAATTTTTGTACATATTGCTCATTTATTGTATAATATTGCCTCATGCATTAAATGTCTAAATTTTTCAAGCACGCACAAACTTCTAGGTTGTGTAGGGAATTAGTAATGTGTTGTATGACTGTTGGTCAAGGTTCAGATGCATGAAACACGTAATTCATATCTGAGTGTGTACTTGGTAATGTGATACTACGTGCTTTAACCATTCCTCACAACACCCTTATATTGTTTTTATGAAGATAATCACTAGGCAAATGTAATACCCTTTTGAGATTAGTTAGAAAACCTAAATATGCTTTTTTAATGAATAGAAATTGTCTTTGGTTGTTTGTGTCACCTTCATTTTGCATCAAGGCAGACTTAATCAATAATCCTATACTCCGTAGGATTTTCTAAGCTAAGACCATGATTTTTTCTGAATGCATACAAGAATATGAGATGATGTAACCTGTTGGAGGAATTACTTAAGGACTATGATTAGAAAATTATCGCACATAAAAAATGTTTTGTCTTTTTTAAAAAGGGCTAAAACCCACCTTTTTGTTTTGTACTCTCTAACGTGTATGAGTTTTAACCAAGATTAGGGCTTGGAAAAGATCTTTTCAAATTAATTAGACTACAAACTTTTACCTTAACTTACTTGAAAAGATGCACAGAAATACCTCCTGTGAAGGCCCATCCAATTGAGCTATCATTTTTACTTTAACTCAAGCACTAGCTCAGCCGAGGAAAATATGGACAAGCAAGCTTAAAACCTCTTGTGTAACTCAACCTTTGTACAATCCACAATACATGCACCAACCCTAGCAGCCACTGAAGCATTTGCTAGTAAATCCCAAAAAACAAAATCTCCTGAGGACATTAATTATGACAAAATAATAGCACTAGAAGTAAGAGTGAAGGCTATCAAGGAAGTAGACTTGTATGACCCTGTATAATTTGTAGAAATGTGTTCAATCCTGAATGTGATTGTACTAAAGAATTTCTATATACCTGAGTTTATAAAGTACATTGGAACTCAATGCCTTACCACTCACCTTAAGTCCTATTGCAACAAGATGGTAAAAGTTGTACATGATAAAAAAAAAAGTTTATTAATGCACTTCTTTTAGGATAGCTTGAGTGAGGTAGCACTAAACTGGTATATAAGGTTAGATAACACTAAAATTCGAAGATGGAAAGACCTTGTAGATTCCTTTATCAACCAGTATAAATACAAAATAGATATGGCTAGTTCAGACTGATCTAGTCTATTAGCATTAGAGAAAAAAAAAGCCATGACTCAATGCAGGAATATGCTTGATAGTGGAGAGAGAAGGCTACTTAAGTTGATCCACCTATGTATGAGAATGAAATGGTCAATTTATTCTCTAACATTTCCAAAGACCCTTATTTTGACCATCTGATTAATGTCCAAGCACAACTCTTTATTGATATAGTGGTAGTGGTTGAGAGAATCGATCAAACAACAAGAGTAGGTAGATTTTTTTTCAAAAAAAGGAAGACAATAAGGTCTAATAACTGGGGTTTAGCCAAAATCAACTAAGGAAGCAATGGAATAATAAGAGGATGTTAAGGTAGCTGTATAAGCATCCACAACAAAACAAGAAGCTCTACCACCTCTTCCTTTGCCTTTGAGAGCGTTGTTTAAGAAAATGGTCAGTATAGGACTAATTTCACAAAAACCATTTTGCCTACTATACTCGAAGTGGTATGAGCCTAATCAAACATATGAGTATCATGATGGAGCAACAAAGCATAACATTGATAACTGTCATTCTTTCAAGGACTAGTTTCTTCAACTTATTGAGGTCGAACAGATTACATTTGAGAGTTAGAAAACCTATATGAGCCATGCAGAGGGATAAATGAGTTGACTGTGGAAGCTTCAACTATTGAATAAAAGTAGAGAAGCCAGATTATTGTTGTCAACATCAATTGTCATTTTTAGCTTTATTAACTCTTCAAAATCATGTTTTCTTTTTAGATATTTTGCAAAACTTAATCATTTTTTTAATGGATAGCGCCTTTTTATATTCTAATTTTTGCATTGAAATCAAAAAACTATTTCTCTATGATAATGGTTTTTGGCACATGATCGAACCCTAAAATGTGTCTTACAAAATATTAGGAGGCAAACTTTTTTAGACTCATAAAATTGATTTTCATGACTAACTTCATGGCTTCATTCAAAATATTTTGGCATCTGAATTTTGAAAAAACCTTTCCACCAAATTAATCTTAAAAAAATTAATTTGCTTTTTGGTTTCAGAAATAATTTGATGTTTTCTTTAAACAGTGTTTAGACACCCTGTTTATAAGGTGACAAATGATTCATTCAAACAATTCCCATTTTAAGGTGACCAAACAATTTTGAACCAAAACTAGAAAATTAAAAATGCACAAAAATTTCGCACTCTATGTCTCTTTAGCCATATTTAGTTGTACACATAGTTATATGTAGTTTGATTTGCTAGTCATTGCGATACTATCCAAGCAACACCAAAGGATCCATTGGAGGTTCCAATTGATCTAGTGACAAGGCTCAAGGCTAAGAGGTTTAAAGAAGCTTTCAATAGGATTCTTCGAGATACATGTGCTTGGTGGACTTTAAAAGGTTCATAAATAATGAAGATTGATATGACTAGAAGATTGATGTCTTCTTCCAAGTGTAGGAGTGTTGAAGTAATAAATAATCCGGCAAAACTGAGATCAAACCACAAGGAGGTTAATTGTATAAATTATAGATAACAATAATACAACAACAACAATAACAACAATAATAGTAACAATAACAATAATAATAATATTAGTGGTGGTCGTGGTAGTAGTAGTAAAAAAAAAAAAAAGAAAAAGTTGATGAGAACTTTGAGATGGAAGATTAATGTAAGAATTAAACAATGATAACAACAAATATCAAGGTTAAAGGATCCACTAATAGTATGTCAAAGAAGTATAGTATAGACTCTTATTATTCAATTGGAAACCACACACAAAGGAAGTTTCAATCAGATTATAAATTGTTAACATGATTACATTAGTTATCTTATTCGAATAATGCTAATATTTGTAATTGTTGTTAGGTATTCATGATTATAACTTATATTAACAACAAATCAAGTTCCTTTCATAGCTTAGGTGTCGGTTATACCATACAGTATGGGCTATGAAAGTGTTAAGTATTTGTTATACCAAGTATTATACAACATAAATCTAGATTAACCATTTAACAAGCAAAGTATTAAAAGTGAACAAGATAACAAATACAAAACATGTTAGTATCAAATATTAAGGTCCACGTTGAGTTTAAGTTGTATTTATTTTTACACCATTAGTGTAACATTTTCACCTTGATATAATAAACTTAACTAAACATAATGAAAGAAAGAAAAATAAATGAATAAACAAAATAAGAATATAAATAAGATAAAAGTTAACTAAGTAAAGGAAAGGAAATGAAAGGTATAAACTTGATATTAATGAAAGCAAAACTTAAGCAATACAAAGAGAGAAAGTAAGAGCATGATTTTGATATGAAAACCAAGATGCCTAAATACATACTAAATGCCTCCTTTTATAGGCTAAAATTTAGAACTATTGATTTGATAAATAATTGATGAGTGGGTGGCCACATCTTAACTTGGTGACAATCCTCATCTTTTTATCTGAATAAAATGTAATTGATAACGTCAGAATTGGAACCACTTATACTCATGAAAGTTCTGCGAAATTGTTTTAGCTTTCTAGGGAAAAAAAATAAGGTCATTAGGACTTCTAGAACTCTAGATATGGGTCAAACACTGAATAATGTTTGACCTACAAGATAGATTCGGACTTCTTCATTGCTGCTACTGATTAGTACTTAAAAGTGCATTTTTATCATGGTTTTATATCATCATTTTGCACTTGAAGTATCAATAACTCCTTAACTAAAGCATGTTTTATAATAATATATCTAATAATATAAGATACCTTTAATTTATGGTAAATGGTCATTTTAAATGCAGGCCTATCACATAAATGAAAGGATTGATAGATGACTTTAAGAACTTAAATTGTAAGGGCAAAGAGATGACCAAAATTAGAAAAGAGATGTCGGTGCAATCCAAACCGGAATACTGTTCGGTAATTAAGTTATATCTGGAGCTATAGATCTCATATTTAGGTCTACTTTATGTGGATGGAAAGGTAATATATAGGCCTATAACTTTAATATGGAGCCCAAGATCTAAAAAGGCCATTTTCAAGTCCAAATTGTAGCAACAACAAAGAAGCCCGAATCTGTCCTCCAACCCGAGCACTGTTCAGTATTTTGGCCATATTTGGAGTTCTAGAAGTCCAAATGAGCTTAATTTTTTACACAAGAAAGCTCAGACAATTTCTTACAACTTTCATGTTTTCGAGTGGCTCCAATTTTGACGTTATCAATGATGTTTTGGGCAGACAAAAGAAGATAAGGATTGTCACCAAGTCAAGAGTTTGTCACCCACTCATCAATTAGTCATCAAATCAATAGTTCCCAATTTTGGCCTATAAAAGGAGACATTTGCCATGCATTTAGGCACCTTGGTGTCCAGATCAAAATCATGCTCTTGCTTTCTCTCTTTGTATTTTTTGTAATGTTTATGCTTCGCTTTCATTAATATCAAGTTTATGCCTTTCATTTTCTTTCCTTTACTTAGTTAACTTTTATCTTATTTATGTTCTTATTTTGTTTATCTATTTTTCTTTCTTTCATTATGTCTAAGTAAGTTTATTATGTCAAGGTGAAAAGGTTACACTAATGGTGTAAGAATAAGTATAATGTAAACTTAATATGGACTTTAATGTTTGATACTAACATGTTTTATATTTGTTATCTTGTTCACTCTTTAATACTTTGCTTGTTAAATAACTAATCTTGATTTATGTTGTATAACACTTGGTACAACAAATGCTTGGCACTTTCATAATTCATACTGTATGGTATAACCGACACCTGAGCTATGAAAGGAACTTGATTTGTTGTTACCATAAGTTATAATCATGAATGCTTGACGAGATTTACAAGTATTAGCATTAATTGAATAAGATGACTAATATAATCATGTTAACAATCTATAATCTGATTGGAACCTCATTTGTGTGTGGTTTCCAATTGACTAGATGGACTTGTAATACCCAATGTCGTTCTTTGGGAATGATATCTATAAACCGTGAAGATAAAATACAATTCATTAAGGATGGCCTAAGTATGGAGTTTTAGATAATCTTCTATTGACTCTTGAGATGCATCCTAGTGGAGATGTGCATTGTGTAATTCATGATTTATGGCCACTATTTCATAAAGAACATGATCGACTTAGTCTTGGGAATCTGACTAAAAAAGACCATGTTTGCCAGTTTTTAAGAAAACTAGATGGGAAACCCATCCCCGACCAATAAAGGGCGTTTAAGCCGTTCTTGGATGTAAAACCAAGGGAAGATGTGAGCTACAATCACAACTACCTGTACATACACATGCTTTTTCAAAAGTAAATAAATAAATAAATTAAGAGAGAGAGAGAGAGAGTGAGACTCTAGCTGGCCTCTATATAGGTGGTATGATTGCCTTTCTAATTTCTCATCTATAAAATCCTCTCTTCCTTCCTTTCATTTCTACTCAACCCATATATTCAACAAATACATAAGTGTGTAGAAATGGCAAGTTCCTCAAGTCATCAAATAAAAAGTATTTGTGTTTTTGGTGGATCTCGTCCTGGGAAAGAAAAAGAGTTTTTAGAATCAGCAAATCATCTTGATCAGGTGCTAGCTGAGAGAAAGATTCATTTAGTGTATGGGGGAGGCAGTCTTGGGTTAATGGGAGGTGTGTCAATAGCTGCATTTTTAGGAGGTAGTCAAGTTTTGGGGTTGTCCCCGAAGCTTTAACACAAGGGGACATCATTGAAAAAACAATTAGAGAGGAACTACAGGTCTCCACAATGTCAGCTCGAATGAATGCAATGTTTAACCATGCTGATGCCTTCATTGCTTTACTAGGTCGTCTAGGCACATTGGAAAAGATCTTTATTATTTCCTCTTGGGCTCAACTGCACATTCACCATAAACCCATAGGTTTGTTAAATGATAATGTTTATTATGATAAGTTGTTGTCTTTTCTTGATCATGCTGTCGAACATGAATTTCTAACATCTTCTGCACGACAAATCATAATCTCTACTGCTACTGCTGAACAATTGATTGACCAACTACAATCTTTCATTCCTGTAATTGATCCTTCCATGAGTCACATATATTGGTCAACTAAGGAAAGCCGTAAAAAGCTTAAATTAGATTTGAGCCTTCATTTATGAATCTTTGTGTCTTTTGGTTTTATTATTGTGTTTTGTTGTTACTTATATTTGTTTTAGTGTGTTTCAAGTTTGTCACTGTTCGTTATTTCAGGTGATATCTTCTATACTCTATCTTTCTACCTTTAAACATTGAAGACAATGTCTCGTTTTGGTTGGGGGGAGAGGGTAGTAGTTGATAAAAAAAAATTGTTTTTCATTTCATAAAGCATGTGCATAATTGTTGTTACTAGGATGACAGAGTAAAGGATCTCTTTTGTTAAAGTGACTCTTGAGACGCATCTTAGTAACCATTCTTAACAAGGTCTGTTATAATACTTCCTAAAATATTCAGGTTTACAAACTCTGGCATTGTTATCACTTAATTCTGCTCATATACTTATTTAACATGTATTCTTAAACCTTAATTCACACACACACTTTAACATATGATTGTGGGTTGCATATTGGATTATTACATTATTTATATTCTTTTGTTAAAGGTAACAACTAAGGGAAAGGGATTGTATATAATTAAAAAAAATAAAAACAATAAAAAAAATAAAAAAATGATAATAATAAAAATGTAGATAAGTTTGGTTTTGTAGCCTCTATAACCTAAACAATTAAGCCCGAAGGGGTGTTTTAACACCTAATACCCTAAAGTGAACTGACTTGGGAGCTATTGGCCCAACGCTTGTTACATGGGTTGAGGAGAAAAGCTTAAGGAAATCAAACATTGCACTATCTACATATCAGTATCTACGACCTGAGTTACTAAGCTCGTAGGGGTGTCTTAACACCTAATGCCCTAAGACCAATTGGTCTAGGAGTCATTAGCCAAAAGCTCATTACATGGGTTAAACATACATGATGTGTTTAAGTTATATGTATATATATATAAAAAAGAAAAAAAAAGACAAAAGAAATAATCTCAATCTAAGGAAGTTAACCTTAAACATTAGAACAAAAATTTTGTTTTCTTCCAAGAAAAGCCTCATAATTATGTGTTGATACATTGAGCATAAAAGAAAGGTTTATTAATATCTTGTTAAGAGGTATTAAGCATATATATAAATTTAATGAGAGTTTGTTTATCTGAATAGATTAATGGAAGTTAAATGATGAATACCTTGCTTTGTGAAATTTGCAATTTGTTTTTCTATTTTAATGCTTTGATTACTAGGGACTAGTAATAAGCTGATTGAGGGTGTGATTAGTACTTAAAAGTGCATTTTTATCATGGTTTTATATCATCATTTTGCACTTGAAGTATCAATAACTCCTTAACTAAAGCATGTTTTATAATAATATATCTAATAATATAAGATACCTTTAATTTATGGTAAATGTCTATTTTTAATGCAGGCCTATCACATAAATGAAAGGATTATAAATGGTCATTTTAAATGCAGGCCTATCACATAAATGAAAGGATTGCCAGATGACTTTAAGAACTTAAATTGCAAGGGCAAAGAGATGACCAAAATTAGAAAAGAGATGTCGGTGCAATCAAAACTGGAACACTATTTGGTAATTGAGTTATATCTGGAGCTATAGATCTCAGATTTAGGTCTACTTTATATGGATGGAAAGGTAAGACATAGGCCTACAACTTCCATATCGAGCCCAAGATCTAAAAAGGCCATTTTCAAGTCCAAATTGTAGCAACAACAAAGAAGCCCGAATCTGTCCTCCAGCCCGAGCACTGTTCAGTATTTTGGCCATATCTAGAGTTCTAGAAGTCCAAATGAGCTTAATGTTTTACACAAGAAAGCTTAGACAATTGCTTACAACTTTCATGTTTTCGAGTGGCTCCAATTTTGACGTTATCAATGACGTTTTGGGCAGACAAAAGAAGGTAAGGATTGTCACCAAGTCAAGAGTTGGCCACCCACTCATCAATTAGTCATCAAATCAATAGTTCCCAATTTTGGCCTATAAAAGGAGGCATTTGCCATGCATTTAGGCATCTTGGTCTCCAGATCAAGATCATGCTTTTATTTAGGCATCTTATAAAAGGAGGCATTTTCCATGCATTTAGGCATCTTGGTGTCCAGATCAAGATCATGCTCTTGCTTTCTCTCTTTGTATTTTTTGTAATGTTTATGCTTTGGTTTCATTAATATCAAGTTTATGCCTTTCATTTCCTTTCCTTTACTTAGTTAACTTTTATCTTATTTATGTTCTTATCTTACTTAGTTAACTTTTATGTTCTTATTTTGTTTATCTATTTTTCTTTTTTTCATTATGTCTAGCTAAGTTAATTATGTCAAGGTGAAAAGGTTACACTAATGGTGTAAGAATAAGTATAATGTAAAGTTAATATGGACTTTAATATTTGATACTAACATGTTTTATATTTGTTATCTTGTTCACTCTTTAATACTTTGCTTGTTAAATGACTAATCTTGATTTATGTTGTATAACACTTGGTACAACAAATGCTTGGCACTTTCATAGTTCATACTGTATGGTATAACCGACACTTGAGCTATGAAAGGAACTTGATTTGTTGTTAACATAAGTGATTGTGCATCAAAAGTGTCATTAAGTCTCTTATTTTACATATGTATTTATTGTTTTTATTTGGTTGTTTTTATAATAATTGATGTGTTTTTTATTAATGAAGTTTGTTTTAATGTTTCGATAGGTTTTTGGAGCTTAAATGAATTAATTCACAAAATTCAACGTCGGAATTCAGAACAAAGAATTGAAGAGACATTTAGTTGAAGATTGAAGCAAATCTTGGTTCAAATAAGTGCTCCAAATTTGTCCCAAAAATCAATTCTATTCCAATTCTAGAAAAAAATATCATATGATTTATTTCAAGCCCAAACTTGCCTTATGTTGTGTGCAAACTTCAACCATTAAACACTCAAGGTTTCAATGTCAATCTTAGCCCAAATAATAAGTACATTTTGATGCTCAAATTCAGCCCAAAATCAGCCCCAAATCAGCCCTAAATCAACCCCAAATCAACCTTCAAATCAACCCAAACACAATCCATGATCTTACATGTCCACACAACAAATAACAATTGATTTATTTTGGGCAATCCATTGATCCAAGAAGGCAAGCACATAGATGGAAAGCTGGAGGGGATATTTTAACATTATTTTGGGTCAAAAAGAAGAAGGAGACACCTCATAAATGAGGAAGAAAAACGTGCACCAAAGTAGTTGTAAAGCTGTCTTGATTTGATTTTTCAGAACACCTTTCGGTGTTTTGCCCATAACTTTTGACTCAGGTGTCTAAATGAGCTGTTCTTTAATGATCTAGAAAGGTGACAGAATTGCCTATAAATATGTCTCTAATAGACTTCTCCAAAAAAAGCTTCTAAGAGGGTCGAATTTCTGTCCAAAGTTAGAGTCAGATTTGTGTCCGAATTTTTTCTGAAATTGTATTGTGTTCTTCTTTATAGATTTCGGTTCTTTAGTTTGTAAAACTTATTTTTTCAGTTGGATTCAAGTTCTTTCATGTTTATTGAAGTGTTCTTATATATAATCATGGTTGGCTAAACTCTTTCTTGGATCCAAATCAAGGATAATGGTGATTGAGGTGAGTTCTTTAGGATATGAATGAATCTTAATGTTTATCTTCTTATTTTCTTCATGAATGATTTATTATTGTAAAGAAATTTTAGAAATCATTTAGGTAATGTTATAATCTTGAATTTTTATGCACAAACTTTAGTTTTGGTATAGAGATTGCTTGATTCAATGTCTTACTTAATATGAAAGTACTAGTTCATTCTTAAGCAATAATCAATCTTCATCTTTCTAATCTTCATTGTAATATCTTCCGCTCTAATATCACCATCGTTGAGATTAGGTTGAGTTATCTTATATATGTTGAAGAATCAACCAATACATCACCATTAAAATTGATTTGGACCAAGACTTACTTTTCTTGTCATTTAAAATCTATTTACATTTTTTTTATCTTTGAAAACAAATCCATCAATTATTTTCAACCAAGTTATTGTTAATTTAATTTCTCTTGAGTTTTTTTTTGTTACTTAGCTTAATTTCCAGATCTAGCTCTCTGTGGATATGACCTCGATCTTACCGAGTTAATTGCTACATCGCACACTCGTGCACTTGCGAGTTAAAACAAGCCGATCATAAAAAGCGGTCAAGCAATAAGTTATAATCATGAATGCTTGACGAGATTTACAAGTATTAGCATTAATCGAATAAGATGACTAATGTAATCATGTTAACAATCTATAATCTGATTCGAACCTCCTTTATGTGTGGTTTCCAATTGAATAATAAGAGTTTATATTATACTTGTTTGACATGCCATTAGTGGAATCTCTAACCTTGACATTTGTTATTATCATTGTTTAATCGTTACATTAATATTTCTTCTCAAAGTTCTCATCTTCTTCTTCTTCTTCTCCTTCTTTTTCTTTATTATTATTATTATTATTATTGTTATTGTTATTATTATAATTGTTATTGTTGTTGTATTATTCTTATTTATAATTTGTACAATTAACCTCCCTGTGGTTCGACCCCGGTCTTGCCGGGTTATTTATTACTTCGACACTCCTGCACTTGGGAGAAGATATCAATCTTTTAGTCGTGTCAGCTACAATTTGGACTTGAAAATGGTCTTTTTAAATTTGGGCTTCCTATGTCTTACTTTTCTATCCATATAAATTGGACCTAAATCCAAGATCTACACCTCCAAATATAACTCAATTACCAAACAATGTTCCAGTTTGGACTGCACCAGCATTTTTTTTCTAAGTTTGGCTATCTCTTTGTTCTATTAATTGGAATACTTAAACTCATCAATCAGTTCTTTTATTTATGTGATAGGCATGCATTTAAGATGAATATTTACCGCAAATTAAAGATATATTATATTATTAGATATGTTATTAAAAAACATACTTTAGTTTAGGAGTTATTGATACTTCAGGTGCAAAATGATGATATAAAGCCTTGATGAAAATATACTTTTAAGTGCTAATCATACCCCTTAACTAGCTTATTACTAGTTCCTAGTAATCAAAGCATTAAAATAAAAAAATTTACAAATTCCACAAAGCAAGACATTCATTTTTCAACTTCTATTAATGTATCTAAATAAACAAACTCTCATTAAATTTATATATCAGCTCAATAACTCTTAAACAAGATATTAATAAACCTTTCTTTTATACTCAATATATCAACACATAGTTATGGGCCTGATTAGTACTTAAAAGTGCATTTTTATCAAAGTTTTATATCACCATTTTGCACTTAAAGTATCAATAACTCTTTAACTAAATCATATTTTATAATAATATATCTAATAATATAAGATACATGTTTAGTACTTAAAAGTGCATTTTTATCAAGGTTTTATATCATCATTTTGCACTCGAAGTATCAATAACTCCTTAACTAAAGCATGTTTTATAATAACATATCTAATAATATAAGATACTTGTTTAGTACTTAAAAGTGCATTTTTATCAAGGTTTTATATCATCATTTTGCACTTGAAGTATCAATAACTCCTTAACTAAAGTATGTTTTATAATAACATATTTAATAATATAAGATACCTTTAATTTGTGGTAAATGTTCATTTTAAATGCAAGTCTATCACATAAATAAAAGGATTGATTGATGAATTTAAGAACTGAAATTGAAAGGATAAAGAGATGGCCAAACTTAGAAAAGAGATGCCGGTGCAGTCCAACCGGAACACTGTTCGGTAATTGGGTCATATATAGAGCTGTAGATCTCAGATTTAGGTCTACTTTATATGGATGGAAAGGTAAGACATAGGTCTATAAGTTTCATATGGAACTTAAGATTTAAAAAAGCCATTTTCAAGTCTAAATTGTAACAACAATAAAGAAGTCCGAATTTGTCCTCCAACCCGAGCACTGTTCAATGTTTGGCCCATATATGAAGTTCTAGAAGTCCAAATAACCTCAATGTTTTATCCTAGAAAGCTGAGATAATTTCCTATAACTTTTAAAGATACTCTTGTAAAATTGACATCTGCTCTCAGTTTCCAAGAGAAAGGTAACTTTCCATCTCAACCACAAAAAAATCCCAAGGGGCAATACAATGCAAATGCAAGTAGTTCTGAAAGCCAACACATGGATCAAGTCAAGTCAGTTATTACTCTTTGCAGTGGTAAGGTTTTTGAAAAACCCACTCTTGAACCTTGTGAAAAAGATGATGAGTCAATCTTTGAGGGTAAGGAAGGGGTTGAATATGAAATTACAAAGAAAAGACTGATTTCCTGCTAGCACTTCCATTTCCTCATACCAAAAAAAGAAAAGTCAATCACAACTCTGGAATCTTTGAAACTTTCAAACAGGTAAGAATCAATATACCTTTGTTAAATGCTATTAAACAACTTCCTTCTTATGCTAAATTTTTGAAATATCTATGCATTGTGAAGAGGAAATTGAATGTGAAAAAGAAAGCCTTTTTAATGCTTTGAAATATAAAGACCTTAGTTATCCTATATTTTCTTGCTTTATTGGAGAACATAAAATTGAAAGAGCCTTACTTGATCTTGGAGCTGGTGTGAATTTGCTTCCATATTTAGTTTTTTTAAAGTCTCAATCTAGGTGAGTTAAAACCAACTTCTGTAACTCTTTTACTCACCGATAGATCTGTAAAAGTGCCTAGAGAAATAATTAAAGATGTGTTAGTACAAGTCGATAAATTCATTTATCCTATGGATTTTATTGTCGTGGACACACAACTTGTTGAAGTATGTAATTCATTTCCTGTTATTTTAGGACATCTGTTTCTTGCAACTTCTAATGCATTGATTAATTGTAGGAATGTACTAATGAAGCTATCATTTGAAAACATGACATTAGAGATGAATATATTCAACATTTGCAAGCAACCTATAAATGATAATGATTTACAGGAAGTGGACTTTATTAAAAAATTAATGCAAGATCAATTTCAAACCACTTCTAATGAAATTGAGATTGATGAATCTGATGATTTGCAAATGGTTTATTTTCAGGAAGAATCAAAGGCAAGTAATTGGAGGCCAGAAATTGAGGAATTGTCACCATTATCAATTAAGTCCATACCTTCAAGTGTTCAACCACCCAAACCTGATTTAAAATCATTGCCATTCAATCTTAAATACTTTTTTTTGGGAGAAAATGAAACTTTTCCGGTAATAATCTTTTCCAAACTTAATGCACATCAAAAACGAATGTTATTACAAACTCTAAAAATGCACAAAAATGCATTAGCTTAGACCATAGCTAACATAAAAGGAATTAGTCCTTTGATTTGTACACAGAATTTATTTGGAGGAAAATGCTAAACCCTCTAGGAAAATGCAACTAAGGCTCAATCCTAATATCAAAGATGTAGTGAAAAATAAAGTCATTAAGCTTCTAGATAATGGAATCATTATCCTATTTCTAAGAGCAAATGGGTAAGTCCTACCCAAGTTATACCCAAGAAGTATGGAGTCACTATGATAACAAATGAGAACAATGAGTTAATTCCTATTAGCACTGTTACTAGTTAGCGCATATGCATTGACTATATAAAACTTAATTCAATGACTAGAAAAGATCATTTTCCTTTACCTTTCATGGATCAAATCCTAGAAAGAGTTGCAGATCATGAATTTTATTATTTCCTAGATGGCTACTCAGGTTACAACCAAATTGAAATTGTATTGGAAGATCAATAGAAGGCCACTTTTACATGTCCATTTGGTACTTTTGCATATCAAAAGATGCCTTTTGGATTATGTAATGCACCAACCACGTTTCAAAGATGCATGCTCATAATATTTAGTGATATGGTTAAACATTTTCTTGAGATTTTTATGGATGATTTCTCTGTTTTTGGTGATTCATTTGATAATTGCTTAACTAACTTAGAAAAGGTTTTTAACAGGTGTGAAGAGAAAATCTTGTACTAAATTGGAAAAAATATCACTTTATGGTAACAAACAACATTGCACTTGGTCACATTGTTTCATCAAAAGGAATTGAGGTTGACAAATCTAAAATCAAGTTGATTGCTAACTTGCCAACACCAAAATCTATTAAATATATTAGATCATTCTTAAGACATGCTGGTTTTTATAGAAGGTTCATCAAAGATTTTAGTGTAATATCTATGCTGGTTTCAACAAAGGATAATATTTTTGAATGGACTTAACATTATGAAGAAGTCTTTGTTAAACTTAAAAACTTGCTTACTTGTGCTCTTGTCATTCAACCTCCTGATTGGTCATTACCTTTTGAAATAATGTGTGATGCTAGTGATTATGTCGTAGGTGCTGTTTTGGGACTAAGAAACCTTATGTGATTTACTATACAAGTAAAACTTTAAATAGTGCCCAAATGAATTACACCACCACCGAAAAAGAATTACTTGCAGTAGTATTTGTGACACGACCAAAATATTGATGTCTTCTCCCAAGTGCAGGAGTGTCGAAGTAATAAATAACCCGGCAAGACCGGGGTCGAACCACAGGGAGGTTAATTGTACAAATTATAGGGAGGCTAATTGTACAAATTGTAAATAACAAAATACAACAACAATAACAATAACAACAACAACAATAATAATAGTAATAACAATAATAATAATAATAATAGTAATAGTAATAGTAGTAGTAGTAGTAGTAGTAATAATAATAATAATAATAATAATAATAATAATAAAGAAAAAGATGGAGCAGAAGAAGAAGATGTTGAGAACTTTGAGATGGAATATTAATGAAAGGATTAAACAATGATAATAACAAATATCAAGGTTAGAGGTTCCATTAATGGTATGTCAAACAAGTATAGTATAAACTCTCATTATTCAATTGGAAACCACAAACAAAGGAGGTTCCAATTAGATTATAAATTGTTAACATGATCACATTAGTTATCTTATTCGATTAATGCTAATACTTCTAAATCTCGTCAGGCATTCATGATTATAACTTATATTAACAACAAATCAAGTTTCTTTCATAGCTCAGGTGCCGATTATACCATACAATATGAGCTATAAAAGTGCCAAGTATTTGTTGTACCAAGTGGTATATAACATAAATCTAGATTAATCATTTAACAAGTAAAGTTTTAAAGAGTGAACAAGATAACAAATACAAAACATGTTAGTATCAAACATTAAAGTCCATATTAAGTTTACACTATACTTATTCTTACACCATTAGTGTAACCTTTTCACCTTGACATAATAAACTTAGCTAAACATAATAAAAGAAAAAAAAAAAACAAAATAAGAACATAAATAAAATAAAAGTTAACTAAGTAAATGAAAGCAAATGAAAGGCATAAACTTGATATTAATTAAAGCAAAGCATACACATTACAAAAAATACAAAGAGAGAAAGCAAGAGCATGATCTTGATTTGGAAACCAAGATGCCTAAATGCATGGAAAATGCCTCCTTTTATAGGCCAAAATTAGGAACTATTGATTTGATGACTAATTGATGAGTGGGTGGCTAACTCTTGACTTGGTGACAATTCTTATCTTTTTTTGTCTGCCTAAAACGTCGTTGATAATGTCAAAATTAGAACCACTTCCAGATATGGCCAAAATACCGAATAGTGCTCGGGCTGGAAGACAGATTCGGGCTTCTTTGTTGTTGCTACAATTTGGACTTGATAATGGCCTTTTTAGATCTTGGGCTCCATATGAAAGTTGTAGGCCTATGTCTTACCTTTCCATCCATATAAATTGGACCTAAATCTGAGATCTGTAGCTCCAGATATGACCCAATTACCGAACAGTGTTCCGGTTTGGATTGCACCGACATCTCTTTTCTAAGTTTGGCCATCTCTTTATCCTTGCAATTTAAGTTCTTCAAGTCATCAATCAATCCTTTCATTTATGTGATAGGCCTGCATTAAAAATAGACATTTACCATAAATTATAGGTATCTTATATTATTAGATACATTATTATAAAACATATTTTAGTTAAGGAGTTATTGATACTTCAAGTGCAAAATGATGATATAAAACCATGATAAAAATGCACTTTTAAGTACTAATCACACCCCCCAACCAGCTTATTACTAGTCCCTAGTAATCAAAGCGTTAAAATAGAAAACAAATTTGCAAATTTCACAAAGCAAGGTATTCATCATTTAACTTCCATTAATCTATCCAGATAAACAAACTCTCATTAAATTTATATATCTGCTCAATACCACTTAACAAGATATTAATAAACCTTTCTTTTGTGCTCAATGTATCAACACATAATTATGGGGCTTTTCTTGGAAGAAAACAAAATTTTTGTTCTAATGTTTAAGGTTAACTTCCTTGGGTTGGGATTATTATTTTTGTCTTTTTTTTTTAATGTATATACATATAATTTAAAAATATCATGCATCTTTAACCCATGTAATGAGCTTTCAGCTAATGACTCCCAGACCAGTTGGTATTAGGGCATTAGGTGTTAAGACACCCCTACGAGCTTAGTAACTCGGGTCGCAGATACTGATATGTAGATAGTGCAATGTTTGATTCCTTTAAGCTTTTCTCCTCAACCCATGTAACAAGCGTTGGGCCAATAGCTCCCAAGTCAGTTGACTTTAGGGTATTAGGTGTTAAAACACCCCTTCGGGCTTAATTGCTTAGGTTAGGGAGGCTACGAAACCAAACTTATCTACATTTTTATTATCATCATTTTTTTTTTCTTTTTTTTTTTTTTTTTTTTTTTTTTTTTTTTTTTTTTTTTTTTTTTTTTTTTTTTTTTCTTTTTAATTATATACAATCCCTTTCCCTTAGTTGTTACCTTTAACAAAAGAACATAAATAATGTAATAATCCAATATGCAACCCACAATCATATGTTAAAGTGTGTGTGTGTAAATTAAGGTTTAAGAATACATGTTAAATAAGTATATGAGCAGAATTAAGTGGTAACAATACGAGAGTTTGTAAACCTGAATATTTCAGGAAGTATTATAATAGACCTTGTTAAGAATGGTTACTAAGATGCGTCTCAAGAGTCACTTTAACAAAAGAACTCCTTTACTCTGCCATCCTAGTAACAACAATTATGCACATGCTTTATGAAATGAAATTTTTTTTTTTATCAACTACTACCCTCTCCCCCCAACCAAAACGAGACATTGTCCTCAATGTTCTAAGGTAGAAAGATAGAGTATAAAAGATATCACCTGAAATAACGAACACTGACAAAACCTGAAACACACTGAAACAAAAATAAGAAATAACAAAACACAATAATAAAACCAAAAGACATAAACATTCACAAATGAAGGCTCAAATCCAATCTAAGCTTTTTACGGCTTTCCTTAGATGACCAATTTATGCGACTCATGGAAGGATCAATCACAGGAATGAAAGATTGTAGTTGGTCAATCAATTGTTCAGCAGTAGTAGCAGAGATTATGATTTGTCGTGCAGAAGATGTTAGAAATTCCTGTTCCACAGCATGATCAAGAAAAGACAACAACTTATCATAATAACCATTAACATTTAACAAACCTATGGGTTTATGGTGAATGTGCAATTGAGCCCAAGAGGAAATATGAAATATCTCTTCCAATGTGCCTAAACCACCTGGTAAAGCAATGAAGGCATCAACATGGTTAAACTTTGCATTCGTTCGAGCCGACATTGTGGAGACCTGAAGTTCATCTCTAATTGTTTTTCCAATGATGTCCCCTTGTGGTAAAGCTTTGGGGACGACCCCCAAAACATGACTACCTCCTAAAAATGCAACTATTGACACACCTCCCATTAACCCCAGACTGCCTCCCCCATACACTAAATGAATCTTTCTCTCAGCTAGTACCTGACCAAGATGATTTGCTGATTCTAAAAACTCTTTTTCTTTCCCAAGACTAGATCTACTGAAAACACAGATACTTTTTATTTGATGACTTGAGGAACTTGTCATTTCTACACACTTTTATATTTGATGAATGTATGGGTTGAGTGGAAATGAAGGGAAGGAAGAGAGGATTTTATAGATGAGAAATTAAAAGGGCAATCATACCACCTATGTGTAGGTCAGCTAGAGTCTCACACTCTCTCTCTCTCTCTTTATTTATTTATTTATTTTTGAAAAAGAATGTGTATGTACAGGTAGTTGTGATTGTGGCTCACATCTTCCCTTGGTTTTATGTCCAAGAACGGCTTAAACGCCCTCTATGGGTCGAGGATAGGCTTCCCATCCAGTTTTCTTAAAAACTGGCAAATAGGGTCTTTTTTAGTCAGATTCCCAAGACTAAGTCGATTATGTTTTTTTTGAAAATGGGGCCATAAATCATGAATTGCACGATGCACATCTCCACTAGGATGCGTCTCAAGAGTTAATAGAAGATTACCTAAAGACTCCTTACTTAGGCCATCCTTAATGAACTATATTTTATCTTCATGATTTATAGATACCATTCCTAAAGAATGACATTGTGCAATACAAGTCCATCTGGCACATCGATGAAAGACTTTCAGACATTTTGCACGACGTTTCTTTGCAAAAGTGCTTTTACCCGTTCTAGGCATATGTGAAATAAAGGAATTAGAGGACTCACCTGATAATCAGACCTTTACTTCAATCAACCAGCGAATATCTTTAGGAATTCCATGATTCATTAACAACCTCAATCTTGCACATCTAGCATGGTAAATTTTTGTAATCGTATTCTGAGGCAGAGCGGGAAAATACTTTTTTAATTTTTCAAAATTAATGTCCATTATCAAACGAGAATTAGAAGAGAGATTAAAAGAATTGCACAAATATATACATAGATATCAGTTATTATAGGAAACTGAAAGAACCAACTTAAGTCATAGAGTACCGTTGTCCACCATTTGACCGGGGTGAGAGAAACTAGCAAAAATCACTCAAAAATAAACACAAAAACAATGTGAGAAAAACAAAATAATCAACCTTTATCTACAAGATCATTCAAACCAGTTGATTCATTTTCACTAGGAAAATTATCAAAGTAAGCTTTTAAACGATGTCTATTTTCCTTAAAAACATTGTCATTCATTGAATTCTCAATATCACAAGCCTCATAAGGATTGCTCCATAGAGTTAAGAATTATAAAACAAAACTTTTTTACCAATATTAACTTTTTGACAATTTTCACAAGTTTTGCAAAATGCATGCATGTCTTTGAACATGGTGTGCTAATAAAATGCATTTTTAAAAGATTTTTGTAGCTATCTTTTTTGACGAGAAATAACTTCCACATGCTTCAGAATGACAAAGTTTAATGACACTACTTACCTTATTGTCAGAAATGAATCTTTGAAATATTTGATCAGGACAATATTTGAATAAGTTAGGGTCATCACAATAAAAGTTCTTCACTTCGTTCAAAAACTTTTCTTTGCCTTGGGTAGTCCAATCAGCTGGTAAATCTCCTAAAGCAAGAAAATTGATATTTTTATCATACCAAGGCATTGGACTAAGAGAAAGTAAGGATTCGTTAGGCAAGTAATCATCGATTGATGTGATGTTAGATGTCGAATTTGTTGTCACTTGCATTTGCATTGTATTGCCCCTTGAAATTTTATTGTGGTTGAGATGGAAACTTACCTTTCTCTTGGAAACTGAGAGCAGATGTCAATTTTGCAAGAGTATCTTTAAAATCTATTATGTTTTGAGCAAATTGAGTATTGATTGTCTATTGCTTTTCAATGAATGCATGCAATGTTTCCTCAAGATTTCCTCTGGGAGGTGGAGCATAAGGAGGTACATATCCATGAGAATTTTGGAAATTGTGGTGTGCTTGAAACGGTGGTTGTGAAGTTTGTACATTGTTATTATCACTCTTCCAACTGAAATTTGGGCGATTTCTCCAACTAGAGTTGTATGTTTGGGAGTATGGGTTGTGGTTAGCCCTTTGGAAACTGTTTAAAACATGGGCTTGTTCATGGAGACATTCCTTAAAAGAAGGCAAGGCTGGACAGTTATTGGTTGAGTGTTCATTTGTTTCACATATTTGACACACAATGTTTTCAACATATTTTAATTAACCATTCTTTTTCAATTCTAGTGTCGACTTTTTTAGCTAAAGATGCAAACTTGGCTTGGAGGTCATAATCTTCCCTAAGGTTGTACATACCTACACTAGATGTATGAGGTTGAGTTTTACTCGGTGCCTCATAAGTACCTGCGGTGTCCTAATTTTGAGCATTTTCAGCTAACAAGTCTAAGTACTCCATTGCTTCATCAAGGTCTTTATCTTCAAAAGTTCCATTGCACATCAGTTCAACCATTTGTTTATCTCTAGGTGTTAACCCTTCATAAAAATGTGAAACCAATCTCCATGTTTCAAAACCATGATGAGGGAAAGTATTCAGCAAGTCTCAATACTTATCCCAACATTGGTAAAATGTTTCTCCTAGTTTTTGAGTAAAAGTGGTGATTTGTCTTTTGAAAGAGTTTGTTCTGTGAGATGGGAAAAACTTCCTTAAAAAATGTTGTTGCATTTCATCCCAAGCACGAATGGATCCTGGTCTTAAATTTTATAGCCATGTTTTAGCTTTATCTTTTAATGAAAAAGGAAAAAGCTTTAATTTGATGGTGTTCATGCTATAATTTGAATCGTTATATGTGTTGCAGACCTCCTCCAATTCTCTTAAATGCAAGTATGGATTTTCTAAATCTAAGCCATGAAAAGAAGGTAAAAGTTGAATAATGCCTGACTTAAAATTAAAATGAGATGCATCAGGAGAAAAAACTATGCATGATAGTGCACTTGTTCTTGTGGGATTCATGTGGTCTCTAAGTGTTCTAACACGGTTATTCTCATTATTCTCATTATGAAGTGATTGATTATCTTCTTCGGCCATATTTTCTGAAAATGATGAGGATACCCTACAAAGTCTACCACTTAATGTACGTGACCATGCTCTCATGCACGTGTAGAATATAATAAAAGGAAGAAGAAAATAAAAGAAGAAGAAACAAGAACAAAGAAAAAAAGTTATATACAGTTAAAAGAGAAAATAAAATAAATACTATAATTTGTACAAGAACTTACCTCCCCGGCAACGACACCAAAAACTTAACACGACTAAAAGATTGATGTCTTCTCCCAAGTACAGGAGTGTCAAAGTAATAAATAACCCGGCAAGACCGGGGTCGAACCATAGGGAGGTTAATTATACAAATTATAAACAACAATTATAAACAACAACAATAGCAATAACAACAATAATAATAGTAGTAGTAATGATAATGATGATGATGATGATGATAATAATAATAATAATAATAAAGAAAGAGAAGAAGAAGAAGAAGATGAGAACTTGGAGAAGGAATATTAATGTAAGGATTAAACCATGATAATAACAAATGTCAAGGTTAGAGGATCCATTAATGGTATGTCAAACAAGTATAATATAAACTCTTATTATTCAATTGGAAATCACACACAAAGGAGGTTCCAATCAAATTATATATTGTTAACATGATTACATTAGTCATTTTATTCGATTAATGCTAATACTTGTAAATCTCGTCAAGTATTCATGATTATAACTTATGTTAACAACAAATCAAGTTCCTTTCATAACTCAGGTGTCGGTTATACCATACAGTATGGGCTATGAAAGTGCCAAGTATTTGTTGTACCAAGTGTTATACAACATAAATCAAGATTTGTCATTTAACAAGCAAAGTATTAAAGAGTGAACAAGATAACAAATACAAAACATGTTAGTATCTAACATTAAAGTCCATATTAAGTTTACACTATACTTATTCTTACATCATTAGTGTAACCTTTTCACCTTGACATAATAAACTTAACTAAACATAATGAAAGAAAGAAAAATAAATAAACAAAATAAGAACATAAATAAGATAAAAGTTAACTAAGTAAAGGAAAGGAAATGAAAGGCATAAACTTGATATTAATGAAAGCAAAGCACAAACATTACAAAAAATACAAAGAGAGAAAGCAAGAGCATCATCTTGATCTTGAAACTAAGATGCCTAAATGCATGGCAAATGCCTCCTTTTATAGGCCAAAATTGGGAACTATTGATTTGATGACTAATTGATGAGTAGATGGCCAACTTTTAACTTGGTGACAATCCTTATCTTCTCTTGTCTGCCCAAAACATCATTGATAACGTCAAAATTGGAGCCACTTGAAACATGAAAGTTGTAGGAAATCGTCTCAGCTTTCTTCTGCAAAACATTTAGATCCTTTTGACTTCTAGACCTTCAGATATGGCCCAAATACTAAATAGTGATCGGGCTGGAGGATAGATTCGAACTTCTTTGTTGTTGCTCCAATTTGAACTTGAAAATGACCTTTTTAAATCTTGGGCTCCATATAAAAGTTGTAGGCCTATATCTCACCTTTCCATCCATATAAAGTAGACCTAAATCTAAGATCTATAGTTCCAGATATGACCTAATTATCAAACAGTGTTCCAGTTTGGATTACACCGACATCTCTTTTCTAAGTTTGGCCATCTCTTTGTCGTTTCAATTTCAGTTCTTAAATTCATCAATCAATCCTTTCATTTATGTGATAGCCTGCATTTAAAATGAACATTTACTGTAAATTAAAGGTATCTTATAAGTATAGTGTAAACTTAATATGAACTTTAATGTTTGATACTAACATGTTTTGTATTTGTTATCTTGTTCACTCTTTAATACTTTGCTTGTTAAATGACTAATCTTGATTTATGTTGTATAACACTTGGTACAATAATAATAACTATTATTATTATTATTGTTATTGATGTTGTTGTTATTGTTGTTGTTGTTGTTATTGTTGTTATTGTTGTTGTATTATTGTTACTTATAATTTGTACAATCAACCTCCTTGTGGTTCGACCCTGGTTTTGCTAGATTATTTATTACTTCGACACTCCTGCACTTGGAAGAAGACATCAATTAGTCGTGTCATATACCGCAGCAATTAAAGATCTCAATTACAAGAATAGAATTTAAAGGTATCATGTGATGTTTTGAAATAGATCCCAACTTTTAACAATTCTCACAAGTCTTGCAGAATGCATGTGAGTCCTTGAACATGGTGGGCCAGTAAAATCCACTTTATAAGATTTTTGCAGTTGTCTTTCTTGATGAGAAATGGCCCCCACATGCCTTAGAATGATAAAATTTAATGACACTACTTACCTCATTGTCGGGAATGCATCTTCAAAATATTTGATGAGGACAATATTTGAATAAATAAGGGTCATCCCAATAAAAGTTCTTCACTTCGTTCAAGAACTTTCTTTTATCTTGGGTACTCTAATGAGCTGGCAATTGTCTTGGAACAAGAAAATTAATAATATTAGCAAACAAAGGCATTATAGAGACGAAAAGTAAGGATTCATTCGGAAAGTAGTTATTGATTGGTGTGATGTCAGTTTTCAAATCTGTTGTCAATCTTGACAAGTGATCTGCGACAACATTTTCGCTGCCTTTCTTATCTTTAATTGTAATATCAAATTCTTAAAGTAACAAAATCCACCGCACCAATCTAGCCTTAGAATCTTTCTTAGAAAGAAGATATTTCAATGCTGCATGATCACTAAAAACAACAACAGGTGAGCCAACAAGATAAGACCTGAATTTTCCACATGCAAATACTACTGCAACTAATTCTTTTTCAATGGTGGTATAATTCATTTAAATACTATTTAAAGTTTTACTTGCATAGTAAATCACACAAGATTTCTTATCTTTTCTGTCCCAAAACAGCACCTACGACATAATCACTAGTATCACACATTATTTCAAAAGGTAATGACCAACTAGGAGGTTGAATGACAAGAGCACA
>NW_011502253.1:0-7155 GCF_000495115.2 Populus euphratica
CAAAACGAGGCAAAAAATGCATCTGGAACGTTGCTACTCGGGCAGCTTTTCGGGGAAGTCAATGAACAGTAACCCCTTTTTCAACTTCAGCCCCGAATTTACGCACCTTTTTCATTATAGTCCTTGGTCTCAGATTCATGCCATTTCACCACTAATTGGCCATTAAACTCTCAATTTCTTCAATTCGACCCCTGATTTCACTTAATTAACTTGGTAAAAATTAAATTTGGTTTCTTAAAATTCCAATCTTCTCAATTAAACCCAAATTAGACTCCCAAACTTAATTTTTTCACCAATTAAACCCCAAATAAAATTAATTTGACCTATTTAAAGTATAATTAAGTCCTTGCACTTAATTAAATCTTTTATTTGGACCTAAATTAATTCTTAATTTGGCCCATGATTCAATGAAATTGGCCTATTAAAAATTTAATTATGTTATTGGACTTAATTTTTATGCAAATTTGTCCAATAATCATTTAATTTGACTTTTGAATTTGTATTTTTCTATTTTTGGGCATAATAGGGTACAATTAGGCCTTGAAATTCCTCCCAAAATTGCAGCTTTATTTTTATCTAGTCTTTCTAGATCAGTTTTCCCCACATTTCTAGCCTTTATTTTATTTTTTTATTTTTATTTATTTTTTTAAAAAAGTAGATTTTAGGGAATAACCCAGAATTGGGTTATGACAGTTGCCCCCCTGTTTACAATGCTTATGATAGAAAGTCACGTAAGAGACTTTAGATAGTAAGCATTGTAAAGAAGAAAAAAAGGATGAGATATGATTGACTCATCTTGTTGAGAAATGATGAATCCTCTTGAGGGCTAGAAAGCATACTCAGAGTAAAAACTGGAAGAGTTTTTTGAAAAGTCAAAGATTTTGAAATGGTCAAATTGTCATGGGTGACCTACCCTGCAGTTTTTTTTTTTTTGAGGTGGTCTCCTTGTAATGGGTGACACACTCAGGTGAAAAACGCAAAGAAGTTTCAAAGCGGTGAAAAATACAAAGATTCTTCAAAGTAGTGAAAAATGCAAAGATTTTTCAAAGTGGTGAGAAATGCGAAGATTCCTCAAATTGGTGAGAAATGAAAAGATTTTTCATAGTGGTGAAAAATACAAAGATTTTTCAAAAGTGGTTTTATTGTAATGGGCAACCTGCCCGGGTGAAAAACACGAAGATTTTTCAAAGTGGTGAGAAATGCGAAAATTCCTCAAAATGGTGAGAAATGAAAAGATTTTTCAGAGTGGTGAAAAATATAAAGATTTTTCAAAAGTGGTCTTGTTGTAATGGGCAACCTGCCCAGGTGAAAAACACGAAGATGTTTCAAAGAGGTGAAAAATATAAAGATTTTTCAAAGTGGTGAGAAATGCAAAGATTTCTCAAAGTGGTGAAAAATACAAAGATTTTTCAAAAGTGGTCTTATTGTAATGGGCAACCTGCCCGAGTGAAAAACATGAAGATTTTTCAAAGTGGTGAGAAATGCTAAGATTTCTCACAATGGTGAAAAATGAAAAGATTTTTCAAAGTGGTGAAAAATATAAAGATTTTTCAAAAGTTTTATTGAAAAAGGGTAACCAACCCAAATGGAAGATTTTGCAAGTGGTGAGAAATGTAAGGATTTCTCAAAAGATGGTTTCAGAGAGGTCTGATTATAATGGGTAACCAGCCCAAGTTAAAACAATGAAATGTCTTCAATAGACAACATGATGGGACTCGAAGGTGCACTATTCAAGCAATGAAAGCTTGATAGAGTATTCAAAAAGAGATAGGACTAGAAAAGGAACGAATGTTAAACAGCGCACTTGAAAGGAGGTAAGGTTAGAAAACGCACTACCTAAAAGGTGAGTGCTCAAAGATGCACTCAAAAGGGAGGTAGGGTTGGGAAACACACTACCTAAGAGGTGTGGGCTCAAAGGCACACTAAAAAGGGTGGCAGAGTTAGAAAATACACTACCTAAGAGGTTAAGGCTCGAAGGCGCACTAAGAAAGGAGGCAGGGTTGGAAAATACACTACCTAAGAGGTGAGGTCACAAAGACGCACTAAAAAGGGTGGCAGGGTTTGAAAACACACTACCTAAAAAGTGATGGCTCAAAGGCGCGCTAAAAAGGGAGATAAAAAGGAGGCAGGGTTAGAAAACACACTACCTAAAAGGTAAGGGCTCAAAGGCGCACTAAAAAAGGAGGCAGGGTTGGAAAACATACTACCTAAGAGGTGCGGGCTCAAAGGCGCACTAAAAAGAGAGGCAGTGAGGGCACAAAGGCGCACTAAAAAGGGTGGTAGGGTTTGAAAACACATTACCTAAAAGGTGAGGGCTCAAATGTGCACTAAAAAGGGAGATAAAAAGGAGGCAGGGTTAGAAAACACACTACCTAAAAGTGGCTCAAAGGCGCGCTAAAAAGGGAGATAAAAAGGAGGCAGGGTTAGAAAACACACTACCTAAAAGGTAAGGGCTCAAAGGCGCACTAAAAAAGGAGGCAGGGTTGGAAAACATACTACCTAAGAGGTGCGGGCTCAAAGGCGCACTAAAAAGAGAGGCAGGGGTGGAAAACACACTACCTAAGAGGTGAGGTCACAAAGACGCACTAAAAAGGGTGGCAGGGTTTGAAAACACACTACCTAAAAAGTGAGGGCTCAAATGTGCACTAAAAAGGGAGATAAAAAGGAGGCAGGGTTAGAAAACACACTACCTAAAAGGTGAGGGCTCAAAGGCGCACTAAAAAGAGAGGCAGGGTTGGAAAACACACTACCTAGAAGATGGTGGCTCAAAAGAGCACTTAAAAGGAAGTAAGGGCACAAAAGCTCACTCAAAATGAGGTAGGGTCAGAAAACTCGCTACCCGAGAGATGATGGCTCAAAAGAGCACATGAAAGGAAATGAGGGCACAAAGGCACACTCAAAATGAGGTAGGGTTAGAAAAGCACGCTACCTAGGAGATGGTGGCTCAAAAGAGCACTTAAAAGAAAGTGAGGGCATAAAGGCTCACTCAAAATGAGGTAGGGTCAGAAAACTCACTACCCGAGAGATGATGGCTCAAAAGAGCACATGAAAGGAAATGAGGGCACAAAGGCACACTCAAAATGAGGTAGGGTTAGAAAAGCACGCTACCTAGAAGATGGTGGCTCAAAAGAGCACTTAAAAGGAAGTGAGGGCACAAAGGCTCACTCAAAATGAGGTAGGGTCAGAAAACTTGCTACCCGAGAGATGATGGCTCAAAAGAGCACATGAAAGGAAATGAGGGCACAAAGACACACTCAAAATGAGGTAAAGTTAGAAAATATACTACCTAAGAGATGGTAAAACCGATCTGACAATGTTGAAAGCAATGCATTATGATCAATATGCATGTATGCTTACCTGAGAAATATAGGTCCCCATTTCTTCGTGGTGATGGTGTCTTTCTTTCCTTAAAAGTTGGAGTGTTGGAAGTAGGCTTTGATGGCTCTCCCACTCTTGCTTACTCGAGTCAAATCTTGATTTTGACCTTTGGGAAGGACTTAATATCATCATACTTCTTTGTCCTCCACCCTTTATCTCAATGGTTGTCCATTTTGCTTGACATTCTTCTTAGAGAAGGGAATCATGGGGCCAGCCCTACCAGGTGTTTTTTTTATTGTCCTCCAGCTTGATCATGCCTCCAAGTATTTAATTTGGGTTTGAGGATGAGGCTATGTGGAAGGTTTGGTATTTGACAAGGAGTTGTTTTCATGCAGAATTTTCAAAATTTCAATATTATTCCAAACACAAAAATCATTTTGACATCAATTCAAAGCAAACTCATTCTGAAGAAATTCAAGTGGTTCCTATGAAAGGTTTTTAAAAGTGATGAAACTTTTAGTTTTGATTTTGGTAAAAATTATGAAGTGACATTTGGTTGGTCACAAAAGGTTTAAATTTCAATTTAAGGGTTATTGAGAACCGTTTTTCAAAGCATTCATTTATTTGCATGAATAATGATTTTCTTCCGCATGAGAAAGCACTACCTACCGATCCAGATTGCTTGTCTTTGATGAGAAAGGGCTTGATTAGGCATGTAATTTAGGCTTGGGCTATTAGTTATGTAGAAAAGGATATTTGTAGGCTCAAAAGGTGTTTAAGGGACTTTACGACTAAGGATCAATAGTGTTTATATCTCAAACTTTTGTTCATACATTTCTAGACCTTGGAATTAGTTTGTAAAATGGTCCATTGTGCCCCCCAATGTTGGGCTTGGGCTCTTTCTCTTTGTTTTTGTTTTCTTCATTTGGTCGAGCATCATTGCATTGGCCCTTTTTATGCTCGAAATTTTTGGATCCTTTGGATTTTTTTTTATGCCCCCTAACTTTGTATGAACACCTTCAATGATTGTGAATTTTCTTTTATGCCCCCAAGAGTTATTTGGGCATTTTTAATCATTAAGGATTTTTTGGCACTTGCCCCCTAGTGTAGGGTGTGATCCTAGTCAAGGTTATTTCCAAAATAAAACATTACCAGGCTCAAAAGGGGATTGCAAAGGATATATTTCAGCCTTGTGAAAAGGATTGTCAAAGATGGCCTTTCTTCATCTCAAATGCATGCCTTTAGGATCGGGAAGCCTTGTTTTCATGCGAATATGCAAAGTGATTTCTCATTATTCATTCAAATGAAACTCAGCTTGAGAGTCACTTCATGATGTTTTTTTTTTCTTTTTTAGGTTTTCTAGGTGTATGGTTACCTCTATAAGAAATCACTTGAATCTTCAGAACTTGTTTGTTTCGGACAAACACCAACATGATTTCTGCTTTTGTACTAAACTTTGAATTCCCAAAAAATCTCGGTGTAATGGTTTTATGCTCAATGTGTTATTTACATGAAATGATAAAAGCATGTCATAAATATAGAAAAACACATGATCTTATTAACAAGAAAGGCTCATTTGACAAGGAAAGTTTGGTGGCATCATGAGCTAATTTGCCAACAATACTAAAAAATAACTTTATAGACATGATTAAACGAAGGCAATTATTAGGGGCAGACGCCATCCTCCTATCTTGTGACAGAACTTTGTCCTCGAGAATTCAAACTGTTTTCTCCACACCCTACTCATGCTTCACGTTTGGAGTTCCATCGATGGTTATCCATTCAGCTTTAATTAAATGCACAAGCCTCTTCTTAAAGGCACTACAAGTATGAATGTCATGTCCCGCGGCACCAGCATGGTATTCGCAAGTGAGGTCGGGCTTATACCAATTAGGGTAAGGTTGTTTTAGAGGTGTTAAGGGTTCAGGAGCTATATACCCGACACTCAATAGCTTTTGGAACATCTCATTTAAGGGCAGCGATAATGTAGGTAGTTGTTCATGGGCTCTTTGATGTTTGGTTTGAGGCTCAAGTTTTCTGGTAGGAAAAGATGAAATGAGATTGATGTTGGCGATTTGGGATGAAAAGGATGGAGTGTGATATGAGTCAACTTCTTTCCCTTCAAAACCCCTTTTATCCATAGGTGTAGAGATTCTACCACTCTTTACTCCTTGTTCTATGCGCTCAGCTACTACCACAACATCAGTAAATTGTTTGGCCGAACTACCAATTACATGCTCATAATAGGGGGCCTTGAGTGTGTTGGCAAATAGAGTGACCATCTCTTTATCCAGAAGCGGAGGATGTACTTGAGCAGCTAGGTCTCTCCACCTTTGAGCATATTCCCTAATACTTTCCTTATCTCCTTTCTCCAAGTTAGACAGACTGGTTCTGTCAGGAGCAATATCCATGTTGTATTTGTATTGCTTAATGAAAGCATTTACGAGGTCCTTCCATTTTCGAATCCTTGTGTTGTCCAATTTCATATACCAGTTCAATGCTGCCCCTCCTAAGCTATCCTGGAAAAAGTGCATTAGTAGTTTTCATCATGTACTACTTCTGCCATTTTATTGCAGTAGGATTTGAGATGAGTCATAGGGCATTGTGTTCCAGTGTATGTGATAAATTCAGGAACATGAGACTTCTTTGGGACAACCACATTTGGGACCAAACACATTTTTGTCGCCCGTACTGGATTATATAAGTCTACCCTTTCAATGGCTCTAATCCGAACTTCCAACGCTGCCATCTTGTCTTTGTCAATGTCATTAGATGGCTTAGTCTTATGGGACTCATTGGCGAATGGATTTAGGACTGTACGGGCTGGTGCTGATGGCATTGAGTGCACAAATGTTGGAGGTTCTTGATCGTGCCTACTCATTGTTTCTTTGGCTTGAGCTGTTGTTAAAGGCTGAGTTGGCTAATTGGAAGGACCTTCACCAGAGGCATTTCTAAGTGTTTGCTCGAGTAAGCTAGTGAGGCGAGCTATGCTTGCTTTTAGAGACTCTAACTCTTCTTGGAAATGGGCATCACGATGAGCACGCTCTTCATCTTCCATGTTTCTTGCTTGGAGTCGCGTGTTGTAGGCTCTTTGGGGACCTATATCTTGATCCGATGCAAGTATGTATGTTATTTACAATGGATGGATGTATGTGTATGGATGCAAAGGCATATGAATGGAAAACACCCATGCAAAATAAATATATAGGGAGATCATGCTCTAAAGGAAGGTTCTAGGTCATTACATGATAGGTAGACTTTCTACCAAGTCTTAAAAGGGTCATTGAACTTCCTAGTGACGACCTCACGTGAAGGCAGTGTAGGGGTTTACAAGGAATGGTTGGGGCACAATGTGACCACCATTATCGAGTAAACACTCAGCTCATAGTTGGATGTTTCACGAATCTGAACCTCGACTGAAAGTCATGAGGCAGATCGCTACTCCCCACCTATCCTAGAATTGGGTGTCCTTGCAAAATTAAAAATACATGTATTTATGTATGAATAGGAAATAAAATGTGTTGAAACAGGAAAGTTTAAATAAACAAAAACAAGTAATCAAACAATCAAACAAACAAAGCTTAGTCCGACCAAATAAGGCGTCACCAGTGGAGTCGCCATTCTGTCGCACGCCGTAAAATCCGTGCGGCATCGGCTGGCAATTTTTTTGTTATTATTTGTGTTTTGCTCGGTTTTTTTGAGTCGCCACCTAGTATTATAGTTACTAGGAACCTATGGTCTGCGAGATTCTAAGTAAGGGACTGGTTGTGCAAGGGGAAGACGCATCACCCCCAGTGCACCCTACATTAGGTAAGCTGCATTATTTGTTTGATTGTT
>NW_011502253.1:8284-23329 GCF_000495115.2 Populus euphratica
TCTCCTCCCCCTGAGCATGAAATTTGCTCCTATTTATAGGCATGGAAAGAGGGTAATCTCATCTTCAATGAGGAAAAATTTTCAGCCCTTGATTCGACTCGAGGAATCCAGGCCGTTGGCTCAAAGTGTGCACCTCGAACTGTCAAATTTGACAAATCCCAGGCTGCAGGCTGCCTAAGGTGGCCACTTTAGGCCGACCAACGGAGCCTTTTGGAATCTTATAAACCCGACCAGATAATTCACGAGGCTAGAAGGGTTGTAGGTGAACATGTCGATGCACGAGTTGTCGAATTTGGTGGCAAAACGAGGCCAAAAATGCATCTGGAACGTTGCTACTCGGGCAGCTTTTCGGGCAAGTCGATGAACAGTAACCCATTTTTCATCTTCAGCCCTGAATTTACGCGTCTTTTTCATTATAGTCCTTGGTCTCAGATTCATGCCATTTCACCACTAATTGGCCATTAAACTCTCAATTTCTTCAATTCGACCCCTGATTTCACTTAATTAACTTGGTAAAAATTAAATTTGGTTTCTTAAAATTCCAATCTTCTCAATTAAACCCAAATTAGACTCCCAAACTTAATTTTTTCACCAATTAAGCCCCAAATAAAATTAATTTGACCCATTTAAAGTATAATGAAGTCCTTGCACTTAATTAAATCCTTTATTTGGACCTAAATTAATTCTTAAGCATAATTAAATTTTAATTTGGCCCATGATTCAATCAAATTGGCCTATTAAAAATTTAATTATGTTAATGGACTTAATTTTTATGCAAATTTGTCCAATAATCATTTAATTTGACCTTTGAATTTGTATTTTTCTATTTTTGGGCATAATAGGGTACAATTAGGCCTTGAAATTCCTCCCAAAATTGCAGCTTTATTTTTATCTAGTCTTTCTAGATCAGTTTTCCCCACATTTCTAGCCTTTATTTTATTTTTTGATTTTTATTTATTTTTTAAAAAAAGTAGATTTTAGGGAATAACCCAAAATTAGGTTATGACAGTTATCATGCCAGTGTTCATAGCCCAAGATGTTGGCATAAGTTCTTTGTTGTTAAACTTTTTTTCTAAAGTTTCAACGAAATAATGAGTTTGTCATTCAATCATGTTTACGACCAAGTATTATTCATTTTCTTGAGAGAATTTTCTTGGAAAGACTCACAAACACATCTTTGAAGCCTTGCACGATCTCATGGACACAATTCATCTATCTTATCAAAATCAATTTTCCTATTGGAGTTTTGAAAAAAATTGATCTGGCATTTTGATTTCAAAATAATTTGATGTTTATTAAAAAAAAAACTATATTTTTGACATTCTACTTGTAGAATGACAAGTGAATCAAGCAACTCCATCATTGAGGTGACTAAATTATAAACAAAAATATTATGAAAAAAAAAAGAAAAAAGAAATGAATAAACACCCTTACCCCATTACTCATGACTCATGTTTTTTTTAATGTATGAATAATGGTATGTAGTGAACTTATTGCTCATAATTCATGAAATGCATCTTTGCAAAGAATTAATCATCATACTATACGAGGTCAAAGTTTATTGATCATAGTTGTTTGCGCTTGAAATGAGGAAATGTCATCTTTGTTATTCCTTTCACGTTTTAAAATAAGTATATCCCTTGTAAACCCTTTTTGAGCCTGAATAATTTTTTCTTTCATAGAAAAAAATCCCGATTAGGATCACACCTCACACTGGGGGCAAGTGAAATTTCAATGATTAAGAAAAATGATAAAGCTGTGAGAAAGCCAAAAGTCAAAAAAACCCAAAAAACTCAAATGCTAGGGGGCATGTCCAAATCACAAGAAAAAGTGATAACCAAGATAAAGTGAGAAAAAGGAAAAAGAGCAACCTTGGTTAAGAGGATGAAAGATAAAGGGCCAGTGTGGGAGGAGATCATGAAGAAAAACCAGTTGTCTCCTACAAAGCTAGAGGAGGTTGGAGGCTGGTGGTTTATGGACACCATGCTTAGCGATGATGCTTTTATATCTTGCATGAATAAGAGCAAAGGACATGGATTTTTGGGATTTAGGAATTCCACCAAATCATTTGTGTACTAGATTGGTAAGATGAGATCTCAGAAGATCATCCCTAATATCAACAACATGTCATGACACTTGGTTGATTTTGTTAGAAAAGTAGGTTTCGGGGTTTCATTGATTAGTACACCTCTAGTGCTGGTAAGGTCGGAATTGTGGTCGTCCATCTCCAGTTTGTCGGCCGATAAGATTTCTGAGATTGACCAGACAGCTGACTTGGTTTGGCTATTCCTTTTTATTGAAAAAGAGTCAGCTGTCTGCGCGAGTCACCTTCTTCTAGGCTCCGCTGGATGACACGACATTCTCATTCAAATATAGGTCGGTCATCCTTGTGATGGTTCCCAAGGATCCAATATGATACCACTTAGGTCTACGTTGCCACGATATTGTTCTATGTAAGCGGGCGGGCTTGTTAGAAGTTCGGCCTGGTTTTTTTGGGTGTCGTAGGGGAGGGATTGACCTTTCTAACGCATATTCAGTCGTACCGGCATGGCCCCACTCAAACTGAACATGATGTAATAAAACTTATGGTTGATGCTATCGAGAATATAAAGCCTATATGCGAAGGAGAAAAAGTAGGAGTAGCAGGTACTATTTATGATGTCCCTGGGATTGTAGCCAGGGATCGTCAACAAACCTTAGCTATTCGTTGGATCCTTGAAGCAGCTTTCAAACGACGTATAAGCTACAGGATAAGCTTAGAGAAATGTTCATTTGCTGAGATACTAGATGCTTACCGAAAGAGGGGAATTGCACGTAAGAAAAGGGAGAATCTTCATGGACTGGCTTCCACCAATTGAAGTTTCGCGTATTTCAGATGGTGGTAAAGTGAGACCGTATAAAGAGCTTTTCCTCATTCAGTCAGATTTTTCAGTAAGATATGGTTTGACACCTTTTCTTTTTGTTTGAACCTTCATATAGACTACGTTCCTCATACTCCTCCCTTCATTCATTGAACCTTTCTTTGTATGACTTCTCTTTTGCCTCAGGTCGAATGAAGGAGATCAATCAAAAAAATAGGCCATGAATGAAGAAGTAGTGGGCCTTTCACCCTCTTTCTTTCGTCTGACTCGGGGAGCTGATCTGATAAATGCACTTCAAAGGGAGGGAAGCTAGGTTTCCCATGTTGGTATGGCCGAGCATAAAAGATTTGGAAGTTAGGTAAAAAAAAAAGGTAAAGAGAGAAAAGAGAACGGAATCGATAGCCCCAGCAAGAGAAAGAAAAGTAAGGACTCTCGTTTTTCACATACGCATATAGGCTGTGAAAAAGAAGTCTACTTTTAGATTCTAATAGAGAAAGAGAGAGATTCGTCTACTTTCTTAATCTTAATAAGGTAACGGAACAAACTTCAAGTATTTCGTAGGACGTCGCTGTTTGCTAAGATGTGCTTCTACATCGTGAGCTTTAGTGCACAAGTCGTCGAATCCCTTAAAGGTGCTGGGAAGGAGTATCGACGAGAAATCGTGCCTGAAGTTATTCATACACATCTTGAGGAGCTCTTGTTGAGTAAACTTCTGGGGACAGGGGCTCGCCACCTTGCAATGAACTCCGTGACAGGTTCATTATCCTTTTGCTTGGTCTTATGAGGACATGCCGGGAATTGATCCAGAGATTGTGCAACACCGAATCCCTCTCCACCCAGATGCCTCTTAAGCAGAAGCTTAGGAGAATGCGTGCCCAATGGTCTATGAGCTGTCCAAAGGATCTAAGGGTTATTAGCCGATCTAACTATGAGCAAGCTCTTGTATGAGCTTGCGAGTCGGCTATCTCATCCCTTGAGCGATCTATCCCTACTTTTGTTTGAGACTTTCTTACTTATTCGCTTACATGCACTGCTGCTTCCACCTTAATAAGGCAAGCAAAGGCGACGGGTCAATTGGTCAAGCCATCATCATAGGGGATATAGGCATCGCCGAACAACGAATCCTGACCTTTACCTTGCACTTTGACTGACCCCTCTTCCGTTGGTCTACTAAATTGACCTCTCCCTCTCCTTTGGGTTAACTCAGATCTTTCTCCTACTTTAAGCTAAACCTCTCAGGCGGCCTCTCTTTGGGAAACTCTGTTGCCTGACCTTGCTAGTAACTGCTTACTAGAGATTGGTTCTCTATGCGGGTTGATCGACGTTCCTTTCAGCTGTAGGCTAAATAAGAATGGCTTCAATGATTGGATGAGAATACATGAGCACAAGAAGGCGGAAATGGATCCTGCAAGTCGTCGGAAGACAATCCTACTCAAACTCTTCCAATCGACGTCTTCAAGAATCTTTCTTCTTTCTCTGACCTGGAAGGAAGAAGTCTCCCTCCCTTCCCTATAGGCTATAGGAGAGTGCAGATGCATTCCTTCAATTGATTCGATTAGTCAACTAATCCATGAATGGTACGAGTACTTAGACAGTCTGACTAGTCAATAAGTCTATTCCTAGACTCTGACCATCTAAAAGGACCTTCCCTAACAATTCTTCTAACCCAGCTCCTCCTAACTCATAGGGAAGACCAACTCACTGACCACCTGACCCACGTGAAAGCGTAATTATCCTATATTATCCTATAAAGGCATAAAAAGCTAGATGAATATTGGAATATTAGAAAAGCGGTCTTCTCTCTTTCTACTTCATTTCGTGGAATACTCCATTCAGTTTTAACTGTTAATATTAGGGGAACAGGAAAGCCGGCGACTCATAGGCAGGTGAAGCGGAAAAGCAGGTAAACATTCGGGCAAGAAGAGGGTTTTGAATGTAGGGGCTTAGTAAAGAAAAGAGGCTACCTTTTTTCATTTCAGTAAGACTAGGAAAGCGGAAAGCATGGAGAGGGGGCTGTTGACGCACCCATTAGCACCGGATGAATGACGCAAAGTGCCTGAAGTCACGAGGTAAGGTTTTTATCCTTCAGGGCGATAGGCATACCAGAAGTTTAGGTCATGCACGAGTGGATAGTCCACTAACAACTGAACCCCTCAAGCGAACGAGTGGATCAACCTCCTTGAATTTGAATGTTCCCAATTCCATTTCCTATTGAGCGCATGAAAATGCAAGATGGAGGCTTTTCTGAATGAAAGGAAGATCATCCCTTGGGAAAGAGATCAGCAATTCGCTCGGGTGGTTAGTTAGTTGTAATTGAGCAGGCAGTTCTTCTCTTTGCCTTTCAGCCAGCTAGTCCGCTTATCCCTCCGTGAGCGGAGATGGTGATACAGGAAGTGTTGTGGCTTTGGTGGAAGGCTGAGATGGTAGACTCTCTTTTAGTTTGGGACGATCTTTCCAGTTTAGGAATTAACTATGGAATTCAGTCACTCGGGTAAGAACTTTAGGCATTAAAAGATGTGAACCGGGGTCGTTGGGGAAGAAAGATAGGGCATTAGCAGTTGAAACGAGAGAAGCCACTAACCTAACTGCCATGCCATTAGAGTGCTGAATCAAAGCCTTCCCTTGAACAGGAGGGAAAGCCAAAGGGGGAGGAGCAAAGGCTTAATTAAGTAGCCGCTGGTGTCGAAGCTGAAACTGCAGGATCGAGTAAAAAACCACGCTTGGGAATTCCCAAGCAATCATTTGAAGCACTTTTTCTGCCTTTTTATATCAAATTTACGGGAGTCCATATTTCATGAACAAAAACCCAATTCTCTTCAATCATTTCTCCCTTGAATTCCCACTTCATCAACCCTTATTCGTTGATTGCATTCAGCAAGGGCTTCATAAGTGTCTAGTGAGTAGTGGTCGACTTATCCTTTCGAAGACTGTGTGAGATTGATGGGTGAACCCTCTGACGGTGTCGTGGAAGCTGATCCCGGTTCACCTCTCTCTTTCAGACCTCCTTCATACTTTCCAGGTCTGCCCCAGCCAAAGAGGTCAATTCAAAACCCTTTAGCTCATCCCCTTTGATCAGGGCTCCCCGAGGATGATAAATGTAAGGATTCAACAAAGTGTGAACCAAGACTTGAGAGTCTGATTCAATCCAAATCTTTTGAAGCCTCGAGCCAAGGCAATCCAGAGACTAGTACGGACAACCCAAGCCCAGAGTTCAGCAGTCAAGTTTGTAGCAACGCCAATTCTAGCTGCATAACCTTGAAGCCAGACACCTCCTCGATCCCACTCATGTTCGGATTCACTAACCATTCCCTTTCTTTTTTTGCATTTTTTCTTTCTTGGTCGGTCGCTTTCTTGGTGTCAGTGAATAAAAAAATAAAAATTAATTTATTTTATATATATATGTATTTTTTTATTTTTATATAGCTAAATAAAAACCAAATGCAATACAATAAAATAAATTTATGTTAGCATTTTTATTCCTGACTCTGGCGTTAGTGAATAAACCAAATAAATTTATTTTATGTTATCTGATGTTATTATTTTTATTTTTATTTTTTTACACGCACATTTTTATTTTTTATATAACCAAATAAAATTCAATGAAATAAATTTGAATCGATGTTTTTATTCTGACTCTGACATCAATGAATAAAAAAACAATAAATTTATATTTATATTTTTTTACATGCATAATTTTTATTATATATTTTTTATTTTTATTTTTTAACTTTTTGGGTTGGGCCCATCTCAGCCCACATGGGTTGGGTTGGGCTGGACCAGCCAGCCCGACCTAGTCACTGGCCCAAGCTAGTGACCCGGCTGAGCGAAAAATTAAAAGCACGCATACATCGCAGCGACCGAACAGTACGATAAAAAACTATTTAGCAAAACAATCAGAGCGTGGTTTGTGTTCTTGGCTGGACAACGAGACAATTTTGTGGGTAGATTGAAGGATTGATTTGTCAAAGCCATCGTTGGGATAATTTGTGGAATTGGTGGCTATTCTTTATATGCCTAGCGGTATGGAGAATATTCGGGAAAGGTTGCTCCATTTAGAGGGTTTGATGGGAGATGTTCCCGACAATGAAGATCGTTCAGTCGAGTATCAACTTGAATTGGCTTTGAAAATCATTGAAAAGGCTACTGCACAGTATGTTGAACTCGCGGCAGAATCAGGTCGCAAGTGGCAAGTTGTCGAGGAAGAGATTTCTGTCTTGAAGAAGGCAGTCACAAACGCAGCTGGAAGCGTTGGCTCTTCCAAGCTGAAAGTTCCAGAACCAAAAACCTTTGCTGGAGCGAGGAGTTCAAAAGATCTCGAGAACTTTTTGTGGGATATGGAGCACTATTTCAGTATGGCCAAGATTAGTGTGGACAGTCAAGTGGACATCGCGGTTATGTATCTATCGGGCGATGCAAAGTTGTGGTGGTGAACAAGGACCAAGGAGGACTTGAATGCTGGTAGGCCAAAGGTGGAGACATGGGAGAGTCTGAAACGAGAATTAAAGGAACAATTTCTACCCAACAATACCTCCTGAATTGCGAGAGAGGACTTGAAAAAGCTACGGCAAGACGGGTCGGTAAGGGATTATGTTAAGAAATTCAGCTTTTTAATTCTTGATGTTGATAACATGTCCAAGGAGGACAGAATGTTCAACTTTCTGTCGGGACTTCAGCCGTGGGCACAGTTGGAGTTGAGGAGGTAGAAAATTTCGGACTTATCTTCTGCCATTGCTGCTGCCGATGGATTGGCAAACTTTGCTAGGGGTTTCATCGCAAAGTCCAGTGAGAGGGCTGCTGGAGTTTCTAGGGTTTCATCGAGGCCTAAGGACATGGGCGAGATGAAAAAGAAGAAGAGATTTGGTGGGGGAGAACCTTGACAAGCTGCTGGTGTGGGAAGATCAGATGTGAAAGCCAAGGAAAAAGGTATGAATCTGAATCTACGCTGCTTTATATGTGAGGGTAATCACTTTGCTAAGGGCTACCCAAAGAAGGGAAAACTCAATGCTATTGTTGCGGAAGATGGTGCTGAGGACATGGCATACGTGAATCCCATGTGTGTGCTTAGTGGTTGAGATGAGGATTCAGTCACGTTGGGACCAATCTGGAGGAGGTAGGTAAGGGCTGGGCGAGTTTGCCTGTGATGGGGTAGATTTGAAATCTATTTTGTGCACTTTGGCAGTGGACAGTGGAGTGATGGAAGCAAAGATAGTTTGTTGGGTGTCTTAGCTGATGGATAAGCTAGGAAACAGTGTGGTTTTAAGAGTCTGAATGTTTTAACAATGGGCTGATCAGGATGACAGATTCGGCAGCCGATACAGTGAGTTCGGTTGAGGAGCCAGGAACATCGAGGAGGATGGTTTGGTGCACTGCTTTGGTGAGGAGGCAGTAGGGGCAATTCTGTGCATCTTGATGATAGACGAATCAGGGTGATGAAGACAGATTGTTTGGTCATCGTTGAAAAAATAGTGTTTTGATTTTTGGTGGACGAAACATGTGATAAGGGCTGAAACAGTGTGGTGTTGTTGCATCAATGAAAGTTTGTGGGGTTGATGAAGTGTCTTGGGTTTGACAGTAGCCTATGGAAAGCCAGATCAGACGGAATTTTGATGCTGGTTTGCTATGTGTTGTATGCTTAAACAGGTTTAGTTGGGAACTTGATGAAAAAACTTCAACGCAAGACTTTGTTAATCACCGAATGTGTTGTCTCATTGAATTCTTGCGGGTTTTGCATACTGAATGGTTGATGGATTATATGTTTATATGGGGGTTCATATGGTGCTTCGAAGTGATTTAGTATGTGGTGTTGTTCGTGAGGAAAGGCAAGGAAGCCTTGGGTGCTGGAAGGAGTGTCTAAACTTCATGAAAACAGGCTTACAATGGACGAATTAGCATATGGGCTTTGCTAACGAATGAGGACAGCTTGTGTGTGACTTGGGGAAGTTGCATATGAATACTGGAGGAGCATGAAAGAATGTAACATTGGGGTGTTACAGCTTTGTTGGTGTCCAAATGAGATTGAGGACATTGATATCATGAGTTTTGGGTGGGACTCGAAGTTTGGTTTAACCTATGGGATACAAATTGGAACCGAGGGAAGACTTGATCACAGCTTGGGTTTTTGCAGGAGCTGACGAAGAGAATGTTAGATTGGCATCGCAAAATTGGTGGATGATATTCTGGATGAAAATATAGGCAAAGTCGAGAGGTTGTGTGTGGGCAATCTTGAACTGTGAACGGTGGTGCAGACTTGGGGTAAAGGTGCTTCAGACTTGGTTCGACGAAGATGTCTACTTCTTTTGGTGGGGGAGGTTTGTCATAGGGTTAACATCTGTCAAGGTGTAGGCTAACGAAAAGTTTTGCTGGACAGTAGCTACGGGGTGGCAGCCCGCGTGACAGTAGCGAAAATCGGCAGCTTGCGTGTGCAGCAGCACACGACAACTAACACAGTAGTGAGCTGACGAGAGTTGAGACTTGGGCAAAGATTGTCCAAGGCCTTGACGAAACAGTGCTGGGATGACACAGTAGGATAGTGGGGAATTCGGCAGCACTGGTGAAATCGGCAGCGTCGAGGAATTCGGCAGCAGGGGCTGACGATAACTTGGACAGCGGACAGTCCAAGGCATGCGAGGCAGTTACGCTGGCAGCATGTGTGCTAGCAGTGGGCAGTTGGCTTATGGGAGAATATGCCAATGCAGTTGCGGCAGTTTTAGAAGCAGTTATCAGCAGTTGCGGTAGTTTTTTATGTGGGGAAGAAAGTGGCTACAACATGGGATAATGGGTGCTCCAGCTGTGTAGGAAGTTAGAGGCAGTTTATACCTGTAACTTACATTATCTTGTAATTAGATAGGCTATAAAATTTGTGGCATGCAAGAACGAAATGGGCATAACACACAAGATGGACCTTGTGTAATCCTTTAATTGAGTTAATGAAAATGTTGGGACTTGTTCCTGTAATCTGCAGTGTTTTGAATTCTGTTCATATTCATTAGTGTTATTCCGTTTGCTTGGGACATTGAAAAAGTGTGAGGATCTCTTGGGTTTGTGGGACAAACTAGTCGTAGGCAAAACATGAGTGAATCGGTGAGGAAAAGGCTGAGTCTAGCGGGACTAGACTGTCGCGCGAGGTCTGTTTTTTAGAGTGAAAAATTGACCCCGTGACAAGTGGTACACGTGTATATTGGTTTCTTTTCCTCACCTTCTCTCTGTGTATTGCTTCTTTCTCTAAGTTTTTTTGTTTTGCTTTTGCTCTGGTTCTGACTCTTTTTTTTCTCGCTCTGTTTCTTTTTCTTTTTTTTTTTGCTCCGTTTTTGGGTTGATTTTTGCGTTCTTAACTCTTTATTTTTGGGTTGATTTTTTTCTATTTTGCTCTAGTTCCCTCCCTCTTCTGGTTTGTTCAGTGCTCTCCTGCCCCCCTCTCCCATTTCTGTATTTTCTCCCTGCCTTTTATAAGGCCAGATGTACACGTACATCGAAGGAAGAAAAAACGGTATGACAAAAAACTATTTAGTAATAAAAAAGACAAATAGCAAAGCTTAGTCCTAAGGTCCACAGTGGAGTCGCCATTCTGTCACACCCGGACATCGCGACGACCTTACAAATATTGATTTAGATTTATTTTGTTTCTATAGCTGCGTAATATTTACTAACACTAGAGTTGAAAATATCTGTAGTTAAATATTCACTGACGCCAGAGTCATGGATATTATAAGCAAATTATCATAGCACAAACTAATAAACATATAGCAATTTAAGACGAAACTAGCAATGCAGCCTGCCTCAGGCAGGACGTTTAAGGGGTGATAATATCTTTCATTTTACGTAACCAGTCCCGAACCATAGAATCTCTGTTGACCAGTTAGGGTTCCTAGTGACCATAATACTAGGTGACGACTCCTCAAACAAGACCATTCTCCCATTAAAAAACTGGATGCCAGAAATTCATTCTTTCCATGAATTATATTTTTAAGGTCGTCGCGATGTGTTTGAGATTTGTTGGCATTTTATTCTTTGATGGTGCTCTCCTACCGCCCTCTCCCTGCCTTTTAAAAGTGTTTGAGATTTTTTTAAAATGTTTTGAATTTTTTTGAAATATTTAAGAGAAAATCAGTTATTTTAATATCAGATTTGTATTTCACAATGTAAATATATATTACAATATTATGCAAAATTAGTAGAAAAGTATTTAAGAAAATCACAATATTTTTGAAATGATTTTTGAATTTTTTGTTGTCTATATTTTTATAAATAAAAATATATAGGTTGGTCCGCCTTAACTAATTGAGCTGGGCTCAACTCGAAGAAGGATTAGGATGATCTCAGCCCAACATATCTTTTTTCTTTTATTTTTATGAGTTGGGACTGACCCATACATTTGTTCTGAGCCATAACAGGCCTAACTTAGGTACACTGTTCATGCAGCAGAAAGAGGGTGAAGAAAAGGAAGAATGACACCTAGTAGAGTGGTAGTCCAGATGTGGAGTTGGTTTAGCTGGTGGCTCAGGAGGCGTCGGCTAAGGGAATGGTGGCCAAAATCAACTATAGGACAAAGAAGAAAAAGGTTTGCAGAGGAGAGAGAATGGAGTTCACAATGGTTAAAGTCTTCAGGTGATGAAGAAGCAATAAGAAGAGAGAAAGAGAAGAGAGAAACATTAGTTGAAAAAAGAAGGAGAGTAAGCTGATTTTTGATGATTTTTAAACTTGATTTTCTTCCTGCTTAAATCATGAAATGCATCTCTATTTATATAAGGTGAAAAAGTTATCAAATTTGTAGAAAAAAATTGTATAAATTAGCTTTTTTAGATCAACACCAGTATTAGTGATATTAATAAGTCTCAATGAATGATTCTTGAAAATAGAAAGATGTTAGATGATCATTTTGGTTTGTTTAATTTTTTTATTTTTTTAATGAAAAACGATCTCATTTAAGATTAAATTAAAAAAATATTTTTTATTATTTTTTTAATGAAAACGACACCATTTAAAGTTAAATTAGATATTTTTATCAAACTTCCGTTTAGTCAGACCAAAAATGACCGGAAAATACCACGAGCCCATGTGGTGCGCAACCCACGCGCTAGCTATTTGACCAACATGAAATTGCGCCCGCGTGTGTTCACTTGCCATTTATAACCTGCAATTATATGATGGTTTCCTGCCGCAAGGCTGGAGAGAAGGCTGGTGCTTGGAGGCGATAGTGCTGGTCTCGGGTTAAGTGAAAATGGTGTCTGCGGGTTTTTGAGAGGTTCTGTGTTGATGAATGCTCCGTCTGAGTGGAGGCTGACTTGGCAGAGGTGATTTTGGTTCGGTCTTGGGTAAAATCCGGGACTGTTGTAGCTATTGTAAATTAGTAAGCGTTTTGGTTCACAGCTAGGGAGGCTCGAAGGGAGGGTGATTTTGGGTTCGTTGATCTTAGGGGATTGATTTGAAGAAATCAATTTGGGCTTGATTGAGGGAATTTGAAGCTGGAATCTTGGGATTGGGGGGGCTGAAATTTGGGTTGCTGAAGATTTGTAATAGAATAAATAGGTTTAAAGAGCTATAATTTAGAAGATTGTAATCTCTGGTTTAATTGCTTGTAATTGCTGGATTTTGGGGTTTAATTAGACTATCAATTAAAAATAACTGGATTGAAATGGGATTGATTTGGGTCTGAATTGTATTAAACCAGTTTAATTGGAATAAATTGGACTGAATTGACTGGATTGAAAGAATAGGACCGAAATGAAATTATTTGATCTTTGCAATTTCAATTTAGTCCTTATTTTTCTAAAATCCTTTAATCTCATTTCTCTTTTAGATTGCGTACCTAATTGAATCAATCTATTTCCTTCAAATTTAACAAATTATTACAAAATCATCCTTGGTGTTTCCACTCTTAGTCAAATTAAATCCAATTAAGCCATTTTCTTCAATTTTCTTTTCAATTCAAACCTCAATTATGACTCAAAAATTATCAAACCTCACTTTTGCCTATGATGCTCCATTATCAATACAATTTCAAACCCATATATTTTTTTATATTTCTTTATTTTTTTTATTTTGCATTTTGCATTTTTTTTATGATTTTCAAGATGTTCACGCACAAAAATTAAATAAAAATAAAAATAAATAATTCCATAACCATCCAACCTAGGTGACCCAAAAATCCCATAAAAATGTTTGAATTGACGGAGAGCTTCTGTCCATTCTTTGTTTTTTATTTTTCATAAATTAGAGACTATATTAATAAAGTGCATTCAGCCCCAAAAAAAGGCCAAATAACACTAAATTAGTATAGAAGCAGCAGTAAATTTATCCATTTAAATTTATTTTTGGCAAACAAATTGACTAGAGAATACATACCTCTAACCATCAGGGAGGGAAAAGAAAGATTTAATTTCATTTAATCTTTTTGAAGTATATGAGTTTTATATATAAAAAAAATTCTAAAAATCTGTTACTTACCAATTACCTCTTTGATGTTTTATCTATATCATTCCGTCCACCTCTACTAGCAGGACTAATGGAAATTTACTTTGTATTTTGTTAATTTTAATTTTCTTTCAATGTATAGATAATTTATCAATTAATTCTTTAAAAATAATTTGACTTAAAATATTTATATATAATTTATCAATTACCTCTTTGATGTTTCATCTATTTATCAACTAGATCATTCCGTCCACCTCTATTAGCTGAACTAATGTCTCTTAAATTAATTATTTTTAAATTAATAAAGGATATAATTTTCTTTTTTTCTTTTTTAAGCACCATGAAATGACTAAATCATATATATATATATATATATTAAGACCAGCTATACTGAACCTCACCCATGTAGATGAGAACACTCAATTGGCATGTAGTGGGATGGGAGTTTCCTTGCATGCATGCAAATTGCACACAAGTACTTCGTTCAATAAAATCGTAATGTCATCTTGACAAGTCTCTTAAACAGAGTGACATCAAAGCTCGGAATTATGAATGTAATAAATACCCTTCAATAAATGTGAAAGTGATTTATAGTTAATGTTGATTCGATCCTAGTATAATGTAACATTAATATATATATATATAAATGAAAGAAGTTTATAAATTAATTGTAAAATATTTTATATTAACTAGTTATATTCTATAAAATATTTTAAAAAATCAGGAAAAACATTTACCCAAAATAAACATCCCCTAGCTAATTTCTTTTTACGGTGAATACCTAATAATCTATATATCACACCTTTTAACATTTTGCTCCACGCCATTTGTCCATTTTCTTAAGATCCTTTGGGAATTCCTTATGAACCAGACATGGGCAGAAATGAAGGCACCAAGCAAAGATGAATACATACAATCTTCGCGTGTTCATTCTATATATGTTTTGGGGTATTACACATAACAATTCTAACGAGAAATAACAAAGACAGAGATTATTGTGAGATATCTTTCTCGCCCAGGAAAATCAGATCTCACAAAATAAGTTCTGCATCAAGCACAATACTGTATCTATATATATATATATATGATGACCGGAGAGATGATACTCACCGCTCCAAGTGCACCACATCATTCAACCACACTGTAGGCCGTGGACTTTGAGTCACATTACCTTTTTATTCTTCACAAACTGTCGAAGATATTAACAGTGCAATGTATCATGTTGTCCCACACCATCAATAGTAGCAGAACCCCACATACACCTCCTAGCGTCGGAAGCTCCTGACTTGACGGGGTGGATCAGCCTCTCCCTCCCGGAGCTTCACAGCCGTGTAGGTGGCGGCACCAGCTAGGGCTCCTAGTGTCGGTGCCACGAGATAAATCCAAATTTCTTTGTAGGTTCCTGCTGCTACAGCTGGCCCCAAAGTCCTCACTGGATTCATTGAACCACCACTTGATGGCCTGCCCGCGTCAAAAACAATATAATTACTTACGATCCACCAAAGCATTATTATAGTGAAATCACTAAATTTTTATAAAAAAAAATTGTTTAGTTTTGATGCATCTCTCGATAAAAAAATGCGAAAGTAGCACGTAAACTTAGTATAATTCGATGAGTTATTATAAAAATTTAGTTTAGCTAATTTGAAGATTGATCTCTTTAGAACTTGGCTGACTGAATTTCATAAATTTTTAAAAAAATTAATATCATTTTATTTAAAAACTAACTAAAAAACTCGCATTCCAATCTAAATATTAAATTGGTACCAGGTTG
>NW_011502231.1:0-4362 GCF_000495115.2 Populus euphratica
AAGCCCATGCTTTAAACAGTTTTCAAAGGGCCAACCATAACCCATACTCCCAAACATACAACCCTGGTTGGAGGAATCACCCAAATTTCAGTTGGAAGAGTGAGAACAACAATGCACAAACTTCACAACCATCGTTTCAAGCACACCATAATTTCCAAAATTCTCATGGATATGCACCTCCTTATGCTCCACCTCCTAGAAGAAATCTTGAGGAAACATTGCATGCATTCATTGAAAAGCAAGAGACAATCAATACTCAACTTGCTCAAAACATGACAGATTTTAAAGATACTCTTGCAAAATTGACATCTGCTCTTAGTTTTCAAGAGAAAGGTAAGTTTCCATCTCAACCACAGTAAAATCTCAAGGGGTAATACAATGCAAATGCAAGTAGTCCTGGAAGTCAACACATGGATCAATTCAAATCAGTCATCACTTTTTGTAGTGCTAAGGTTATTCAAGAACCGATTCTTGAACCTTGTGAGAAAGATGATGAGTCAATCTCTAAGGGTAAGGAAGGGGTTGAAAATGAACATTGCAAAGAAAAGACTGATTCCCCACCAGCACTTCCATTTCCTCATGTCATGACTAATCAGGAAGAAATCGAGGATGAAAATGGCACCGAAAATGTTAATGTAGATCTTTTATCAAAAGTGACAATAGATTCGACACCCGACATCACACCAATCGATGATTACTTTCCTAATAAATCTCTACTTTCTCTTAGTTCAATGCCTTGGTTTGATAAAAATATCAATTTTCTTACTGCAGGATTTTTGCCAGCTCACTAGAGTACCGAAGACAAAAGAAAATTTTTGAGCAACGTGCAAAACTTTTATTGGGATGACCCTTACTTGTTCAATTATTGTCCTGATCAAATATTTCAAAAATGCATTCCCAACAATAAGGTAAGTAATTTCATTAAATTTTGTTACTTTAAGGCACGTAAGGATCATTTCTCATTAAAAAAGAGAACTGTAAAAATCTTACAAAGTGGATTTTACTGGCCCATCATATTCAAGGAATCACATGTATTCCGCAAAACCTGTGAAAATTGTCAAAAAGTGGGATTTATTTCAAAACACGGAGAGTCTTTAGATAATCTTCTATTGACTCTTAAGTCTCATCACAGTCGAGATAAGTATTGTGCAATTCATGACTTATGAACCCATTTTCATAAAGAACATGCTTGACATAGTCTTGGGAATCTGACTAAAAAAGACCCTGTTTGCCAGTTTTTAAGAAAACTGGATGGGAAGCCTATCCCCGACCTATAGAGGGTGTTTAAGCCGTTCTTGGATGTAAAACCAAGGGAAGATGTGAGCCACAATCACAACTACCTGTACATACACATACTTTTTAAAAAGTAAATAAATAAAGAGAGAGAGAGAGAGAAAGTGTGAGACTCTAGCTGGTCTACATATAGGTGGTATGATTGTCGTTCTAATCTCTCACCTATAAAATCCTTTCTTCCTTCCTTTCATTTCTACTCAACCCATACATTCAACAAATACAAAAGTGTGTAGAAATGGCAAGTTCCTCAAGTCATCATATAAGAAATATTTGTGTTTTTGGTGGATCTAGTCCTGGAAAAGAAAAGGAGTTTTTAGAATCAGCCAATCATCTTGGTCAAGTGCTAGCTGAGAGAAAGATTCATTTAGTGTATAAGGGAGGCAGTCTTCGGTTAATGGGAGGTGTGTCAATAGCTGTATTTTTAGGAGGTAGTCAAGTTTTTGGGGTCGTCCCCGAAGCTTTAGCACAAGGAGACATCATTGGAAAAACAATTGGAGAGGAACTTTAGGTCTCCACAATCTCGGCTCAAATGAATGCAATGTTTAACCATGCTGATGCCTTCATTGCGTTACCAGGTGGTTTAGGCACATTGGAAGAGATCTTTCATATTTCCTCTTGGGCCCAACTGCACATTCACCATAAACCCATAGGTTTGTTAAATGTTAATGGTTATTATGATAAGTTATTGTCTTTTCTTGATCATGCTATGGAACAGGAATTTCTAACATCTTCTGCACGACAAATCATAATCTCTACTGCTACTACTGAATAATTGATTGACCAACTACAATCTTTCATCCCTGTGATTGATCCTTCCATGAGTCGCATAAATTGGTCATCTAAGGAAAGCTGTAAAAAGCTTAGATTGGATTTGAGCCTTCATTTATGAATATTTGTGTCATTTGGTTTTATTATTGTGTTTTGTTGTTTCTTATATTTGTTTTAGTGTGTTTTAGGTTTGTCAGTGTTCCTTATTTCAGGTGATATCTTCTATACTCTATCTTTCTACCTTAGAACATTAAGGACAATGTCTCGTTTTGGTTAGGGGAGAGGGTAGTAGTTGATAAAAAAAAAATTGTTTTCTATTTCATAAAGCATGTGCATAATTGTTGTTACTAAGATGACAGAGTATAGGAGCTCTTTTGTTAAAGTGACTCTTAAGACGCATCTTAGTAACCATTCTTAACAAGGTCTATTATAATACTTCTTGAAATATTCAGATTTACAAACTCTCGTATTATTATCACTTAATTTTGCTCATATACTCATTTAACATGTATTCTTAAACCTTAATTTTCACACACACACTTTAATATATGATTGTGAGTTACACATTGGATTATTACATTATTTATGTTCTTTTGTTAAAGGTAACAACTAAGGGAAAAGGATTGTATATAATTAAAAAAAGAAAAAGAAAAAAAAAAGAAAAACAATTAATAATAATAAAAATGTAGATAAGTTTGGTTTCGTAGCCTCCCTAACCTAAGCAATTAAGCCCGAAGGGTTGTTTTAACACCTAATACCTTAAAGTCAACTGACTTGAGAGCTATTGGCCCAACGCTTGTTACATGGGTTGAGGAGAAACGCTTAAGGGAATTAAACATTGCACTATCTACATATCAGTATCTGCGACCCGAGTTACTAAGCTCGTAGGGATGTCTTAACACCTAATGCCCTAAGACCAACTACTCTAGGAGTCATTAGCTGAAAGCTCGTTACATGGGTTAAAGATGCATGGTGTTTTTAAAGTATATGTATATAGAGTTAAAAAAAAAAAAGACAAAAATAGTAATCCCAACCCAAGGAAGTTAACCTTAAACATTAGAAAATTATATGTATATATATATATATATATATATATATTTAAAAAAAAAAGAAGAAGAAAAAAAGACAAAAATAATAATCCCAACCCTAGGAAGTTAACCTTAAACATTAGAACAAAAATTTGTTTTCTTTCAAGAAAAGCCCCATAATTATGTGTTGATACATTGAGCACAAAAGAAAGGTTTATGAATATCTTGTTAAGAGGTATTGAGCAGATATATAAATTTAATGAGAGTTTGTTTATCTGGATAGATTAATGGAAGTTAAATGATGAATACCTTGCTTTGTGGAATTTACAAATTTTTTTTCTTTTTTTTTAAGGCTTTGATTACTAGGGACTAGTAATAAGCTGGTTGGGGGGTGTGATTACTACTTAAAAGTGCATTTTTATCAAGGTTTTATATCATTATTTTGCACTTGAAGTATCAATAAGTGCTTAACTAAAACATGTTTTATAATAATATATCTAATAATATAAGATACCTTTAATTTGTGGTAAATATTCATTTTAATGCAGGCCTATCACATAAATGAAAGGATTGATTGATGAATTTAAGAACTGAAATTGAAATGATAAAGAGATGGCCAAACTTAGAAAAGAGATGTCGGTGCAATCCAAACCGGAACACTGTTCGGTAATTGGGTCATATCTCGAGCTATAGATCTCAGATTTAGGTCTACTTTATATGGATGGAAAGGTAAGACATAGGCCTACAACTTCCATATGGAGCCAAAATCTAAAAAGGCCATTTTCAAGTCTAAATTGTTGCAACAACAAAGAATCCCGAATTTGTCCTCCAGCCCGAGCCCGAAATGAGCTGAATTTTTTACACAAGAAAGCTGAGACAATTTCCTACAACTTTCATGTTTTCAAGTGGCTCTAATTTTGATGTTATCAATGATGTTTTGGGCAGACAAGAGAAGATAAGGATTGTCACCAAGTCAAGAGTTGGTCACCCACTCATCAATTAGTCATCAAATCAATAGTTCCCAATTTTGGCCTATAAAAGGAGGCATTTGCCATGCATTTAGGCATCTTGGTCTCCAAATGAAGATCATGCTCTTGTTTTCTTTCTTTGTATTTTTTGTAATGTTTATGCTTTGCTTTCATTAATATGAAGTTTATTCTTTTCATTTCCTTTCCTTTACTTAGTTAACTCTTATCTTATTTATGTTCTTATTTTGTTTATTTATTTTTCTTTGTTTTATTATGTCTAGCTAAGTTAATGATGTCAAGGTGAA
>NW_011502231.1:4507-7678 GCF_000495115.2 Populus euphratica
CTTGTTCACTCTTTAATACTTTGCTTGTTAAATGACTAATCTTGATTTATGTTGTATAACAATTGGTATAACAAATGCTTGGCACTTTCATAGCCCACACTGTATGGTATAACCGACACCTGAGCTATGAAAGGAACTTGATTTGTTGTTAACATAAGTTATAATCATGAATTTTTTGGACTTTAATGTTTGAAAGGCATAAACTTGATATTATTAAAAGCAAAACATAAGCAGTACAAAAAATACAAAGAGAGAAAGCAAGAGCATGATCTTGATCTGGAAACCAAGATGCCCAAATGCATGGCAAATGCCTCCTTTTATAGGCCAAAATTGGGAACTATTAATTTAATGACTAATTGATGAGTGGGTGACCAACTTTTGACTTGGTGACAATCTTTATCTTCTCTTGTCTGCCTAAAACATCATTGATAACATTAAAACTCGAATCACTTGAAAACATGAAAGTTGTAGAAAATTGTCTCATCTTTCCAAGAAACAAAATAGAGGTCATTTGGACTTCTAAAACTCTAGATATGGGCTAAACACTGAACAGTGCTCGGTCTATAAGATAGATTCGAACTTCTTTGTTGTTGCTATAATTTGGACTTGAAACTGACCTTTGTAAATCTTGGGCTCCATATGAAAGTTGTAGGCCTATGTCTTACCTTTCCATCCATATAAAGTTGTGACCTTTTTAAATTAGCTAGACATTATGAATGAGAAAAACTTAAAAATAATAATATAAGAACATAAACATGATATAAGTTAACTAAGTATAGTAAAGGAAATGAAAAGTATGAACAAGAGATTAATGAAAGCAAAACTTAAGTATTACAAAAATATAAAAAGAGAGAGCAAGAACATGATCTTGATATGAAAAATAAGATGCCCATATGAATGTTAAATGCCTCCTTTTATAGGCTAAAATTCAAAACTATTTATGTGGTAATTGATAATTGATGTAGTGGTCAACTATTGATTAGTGCACTTGATGGACAGTATCACTCAAGCACTTTGGCTAACTGAATGGATATTGATTCAATCTGAATTTGACAAAGTGTTTTTCATGAAAGTTGTTGAAAATTGTCTTTTCCAATCATTTGGACTTCTAGAACTCCAGTTATTGGTGAAACTCTAAGTAGTGTTTGAGCTAGATTGCAAAATAGATTTGGACTTCTCTTTTATGGCCAAACTTCAAATTTAAAAATGGCAAATTTAGGTCTTTCCATATAAAAGTTATAGGCATATTTCTTATCTTTTCAGCCATATAAATTAATATGAAATCCAAGATCTATAGCTCTAGATATAATCCGATGACTGAACAATGTTTGAATTTGAAGTGAATCGGCATCTCCTTCGTAAGCTTAGCCTTTCTTTGTCCTTTTACTTTCAATAGTTAATCACAATAATCAATCCTTTGAATTTTGAGAATAACTGCATTTAAAATGAGCATTTACCATAAATTAAAGGTATCTTATATTATCAAACTTGTTATTACAAAATATACTCTAGTTAAGAAGTTATTGATACTTCAAGTGCAAAATTATGATATAAAACCTTGATAAAAATACACTTTTAAGTACTAATCAGTAGTTACATTATTTCTTTATTATAACAAAATTTAAATTATTTTAATTCCCCCTCTTTTTTGTTTTTGTTGGTATAATTTGTTCTTGGGTTTCACATTTTATTTACAGAAAAATCTAAAAACCTCTATAAATGGCAAAATATCAATTTTTCCCTTAAATAATATATATTATATTATTTTAGGCTAGTTTTAGAAATTTATTCAATCAAGTTCTTACTTGATTTTTTCTACGGGTAAAATTGTAATACCCTGTATTAATTACATTCTAATCTTCAATTTCAAAAATTTATTTATAATCAAGTCACATATAATTAATCATCTAATTTAAACTTCTAATTAATGGTTCTTATGTATGTGACCAATTAGGTTTCCTAATAAATCAGCCTAAATATAAATCATAATCCTAAATAAAATAAGATCAAATAATTTAAATAATTTAATTTATTATCAATCCAATAATTGATTGACCTATATTTGAAGCTTAAGTACAATATTTAACAACTTGTCATGATCCCCCAAATATTAGAAAAATTATAACTGGTTTGACTTAAATTTTCAATTACTAGTTTTTTAGTATGATTATTATCCCTTCATCATGAATGTCTACTTTATTAAATCATTTTAATTCTCAACATTATAGTTATTAATGTTTTAAATAAAATTTTGAAACTCTTTCAAAACTCATTCCACCTTAACCAAGGATTTCACAATCAATATTATTTGAAAATAAAATTTCAGAACAACTTTTCAATTTGTTTTTTTCTTTAAATTTGATCTATGTTCTTTTAATTGTTATTTATTTTTATATGAAATAATTTATAAAATTAGAAATTTTTTTCAATTTAATTCTTATTTAATTTTTTCATATGTTAGATTTGGTCCTTGTTTGGTTTTTCTTTTCCTTTCAAACTTTATCCTTATTTTTTTTATTGCAACTTTTTTTAAACGTTGACAAATTTTTGAATTGATTTTTTTTTTCTGGTTTCATCTTTCAACACTAAATTGTTTTTGAGTTTAGTTTATTGATTGAGCCTAGGTGTAAAAATTTGCAAGTTGTGAATTTGAGAGATTAACTCAGGTATAGAATATTCGCTCGGGTTTGCTTGGTTTCTTTCATCCTTTATAATCTCATATTTTTTAAATTTCATCATTCAATATTTACTTAATTATAGATTGGACTTCATTTTTTTATTTTTTATTCAATTTCTTGCTAATTTTGAAAATAATTTAGGTTTTCTCACTCTTTAACATTAGATTGTTTACTAATTAATATTCATGATTTTATTCAATTTGTTTTTTATGGAGTGACCCTGCTATCACAAACAGATTGTAAAATTTACATGCTGACCTAAGAGGACTAGGGTCGGGGGTTTTCACCTTTTTTTGGATTATTTTTTCTTTAATTTTATACTTTAATATTTTGTTTGCTAGAAATTAAGCTTTGAATTTTTTTAATTGAACTTTCTATAGGGCTATTGTGTTTTTATTTAATATTTTCTTTATTATCAAATAAAATTATTTAACATTTGATTGATTAAGAATTGATTTTTGACACGACTGAAAGATTGATGTCTTCTCCCAAG
>NW_011502231.1:13661-18385 GCF_000495115.2 Populus euphratica
AAATTAAAGGTATCTTATATTATTTGATATATTATTATAAAACATGCTTTGGTTAAGGAGTTATTGATACTTCAAGTGCAAAATGATGATATAAAACCATGATAAAAATGCACTTTTAAGTACTAATCAATTTTCGTGTCTTTGTTTTATTTTCTTTTTATAAGGTTATCTTAATCTTATATCTATGATTATGAGGTTAGTAGGTTAACATTATCATGTTTTTTTATTGGACATATATATATATATATATATATAAACTAAGTATCATGATTTTATTTAATTTATTTTTAACAGGGTTATCTTTCTATCACGATCAAGTCACATATTTGATATGATACCGTAGATAGGCTTGTTTTGGGTTTTTTAACCTTTTTTTCAATGTCATTTTTTTCACTTTATTTATTGTTGTATTTTTTTATTCTATTAAATCAATCGAGCTAATTAAACCCAATTGAAACAATGACCGAGTCTTAATTTATTTTTTTTTAGAAACACTTGTATCACCTTAATATTATTTTCATACATAAAAAAAAATTAGGTTTTTAGAAACATTTGTATTGCCTTAATTTTTTTATGCTAAAAATAAACTAGATTGACCCGCGGCGTAGTGTGAGTTACCTATCTAGTGTGATATTTGACATTACGACCCAACTGCATTTTAGAAAATTTTTTATTTTTTTTTAGTTTTAAATTATTTTTTTTATATTTTTGAATTGTTTTGATGTGATGATATTAAAAATAAATTTTTTAAAATAAAAAATATTATTGTAATATATTTTAAAAAATATACTCATGTAATTATTGAAATATTGCATTGATAATTAAAAAAAATGATTTCCGAAAAAAAAAAACAACAATGAAGATTGCTTCTTTCCCGAATGTTACCAGAGGACAAAAGGGCTATGATATCATAATTACATGACAGGGAGAACTAGAAAGAAAAAACATAGAAAAAACCATACTTTTTGGGCACGTCAAGGGTGCTACCATATTGGCAAGTAGTTGGACGCCACAGCGTTGATTTAAATTCCAATAGAGCATTCGGCGTGTTGTACAAGCATTCAGAGAGAGTTTGCACGGTTTTAAAGAAGTCCACGCGAATGAGATGGGTTGTTGGGGGCCAAAGTGACGTTACGTTATGAAGTGACGGCATTCCAAAACAATACCATTTTCCTAATCTTACATTTTTCAAACAATTGTTTTAGGTTAACTGCAAAAGTATTAATGTAATGTTTGCTAATCCTATCCATTAATTTTTTCTTTCACGTTATGAACTCTCTTTTCAAAACTTACCCTTCTGTTCAAATCCGTTGAGAACGTACTTGGCAATTCTAAAATTTAATTAATCAAATTTATTGTTTAAAAACTAAAAAGAATAATGATGAAAAGAAAAATTCAATTTAAATTAAAAATTTCAGAAAAATTGAGTCCAATTTAAAATCTAATGCTAAAAAAAGAAGAAAAAAAGTTGAAAATTAATAAAATGAAAAATATAAATAAAGGGATCCCATTTAAACTCATTTAAAACAAAATGAGTTTGGAGTTTCAATTTTTTTACAATTAGTTTTGTTTATCTCATTCTTTTTAAATTTAGTTTAATAAAATTTTAAATTATAAAGTTGTCATGGAAGTGTTAGTGTTAGGTAGATTACATCAACTTATTATAATAGAATTTGGACTGACACTTATAGTTGAAAATATTAAAAATAAAATTAATGAATAATAAGAAAAATTTAACGGATTTGCCAGAACTCAAGGGCAAGAAAAGATTAATGAAAATAACATTAATAACTAATAGATATTTTTCTAGTTAAATCTTATTTTTTCCTAGTTTTATTGGAACCTTGGTATCATGTAATTGGATTTCTCTCTTGATTTCATAAATCCCTTTCGTTCTTCAACAAGTAATATTTAGTTTCAAATTGTTCAAAATTATTCAATAAGACTTTTGGTGAGTTTATCAAGATATTTATTTATTTTAGAATAGTTAGAAGAACTTATAATATATGGGTATAACAAGTCTTGCAGTGAAGGTATAATACTTATATTAGGACATGGATAAATATTTTATGAAATAAAGAAGTCTGATAGGCCACAATGTCCAAAAAGAGCCCTTAAGCCAAATCCTAAATATTTGAGATGTTTACCGGCACGTATACAATCATGCACGCAGCCTGCATGTATATAGATGGCAAGTATAAGAGATCGTGCATGCATGCTGCATGCACGTTGCTGGCATTTGAACGTGAGATATCGTGGAAAAAGTTTACGTGCAAGTGGGATTTCAATAATTGTATTATTTACATTATTTTTCTTTCATGAAGTTATATTCAGCTTCTATTATACGTGGTTTTGCTATATTAAGCAACCATAGTTGTTATTAAAGTAATCAATTATTATTTCAGAACAACAGTACTTTCTCACTAAAAGAGAAAACAATGCATTATCTATTTTAACAATTCATTAGTTATGTTGGGACCTATCATTGGTATCAGAGCTTGGTTATTATTTTATGGAAACCAATAAAGAGCGTATCAAGCAGTTGGAGGCAAGGCTCAATGAAGTGCAAAATGGGCTACATCAGATGGAGCTTGGCATGACAATTAAACTGTAGCATTTGGAAGAGACTCTTAACCGTCTCTCTAATGTACTTCTTGTAGACTAGGGAACTCCGAATCAGGGTAATCCACATCGTGAAGGCCACAATGAAGGACGGTTTATTATATCATCTAAACAGCAAAGCTTGAATTCCCTTGTTTTTCAGGAGATGATCCAACGAAGTGGTTCAATAAGGTGAACCAATTCTTTGAGTTCCAAAATACCCTTGAAATTTAGAATGTTTCTTGGGCTTTCTACCATTTAGAAGAAGAGGCTAACCAGTGGTGGTAGTGGATTCGCAGGACATTCTAAGAGGAAGGGCGTGTTCCTTCTTGGATTAATTTTGAAGGTGAACTGTGGGCTTGACTTGGCCCTTCAGAATGTGAATCTTTTGATGAAGCCCTTTCAAGGATATGGTAGGAAAGATTGTTGCGTGACTATCAATGAGAATTTGAACGCTTGGGTAATCATGTATGAGGTTGGACATAGAGAGCTCTTGTGGGAACATTTATGGGTGGATTAAAAAGAGACATATCAGATGGGATCCGAATGTTCAAACTACAAACTTTAAAGGAAGCCATCAGCTTAGCATGGATGAAAGATGATCAATTTACCTGCCAAAAAAAGTTTATCAAACCTGTTGCATCAGTGCGAGCCCTTCTAGCTCTTCTGCCTGGCAATCAAACGACACAACAAACCCCTGCCAATCCTATCAGAAAACTCTCATGGGAAGAATGTAGCGGAGGAGAGCCCAAAATTTATGTTTTAATTGTAATGAACGATTCACTACAAGACACAAATGTCAGGGGTCACGCATACTTATGTTGGAAGGATACAATGAAAGTGATACTTTCTTATGTGACAATGATCTTGAAGAACAACTACACCAGGAGAAGTATGAGGAGCCAACTGGACCATCAATTACGTTGCATGCATTGTCAGAATGGACAACACTCAAGACCATGCGAATAGTAGCTAAGATTGGCTCCTGCAACATCATTGTATTGATAAGTAGTGGTTCAACTCATAACTTCATTAGTGAGCGAACTGCTAACCTATTACTACTAACGTCATTGTATTGGCTATCTTAGAGGCCATACGATTGTGGCGGCCTATCTTCTCGGCAAAAAGTTCTACATTCAGATCGATCAACATAGTCTTGATTATTTTATTGAACAAAGAATAGTAACTTTAGAACAACAAAAATGGGTTGATAAACTATTAGGTTACAATGCCAAAGAAAGTTTATCAAACCTATTACATCAGTGCAAGCCCCTCTAACTCTTCCGCCTGGCAACCAAGGAGCATAGCCAACCCTTGCCAATCCTATCAGAAGACTCTCGTGGGAAGAAAAGTAGTGGAGGAGAGCCTAAAATTTGTGTTTTAATTGTAATGAATGATTCACTGCAGGACATAAATGTCAATGGTCATGCATACTTATGCTGGAGGGATACAATGACAGTGATAATCTCTTATGTGACAATGATCTTGACGAATGACTACACCAAGAGAAGTATGAGGAGCCAACTAGACCATGCGAATAGCAGCTAAGATTGGCTCCTGCAACATCATTATATTGATAGGTAGTGGTTGAACTCACAACTTCATTAGTGAGCGAATTGCTAACCTATTATGATTACCACTAGTGCCTACAGAAACTTTCACGGTGTAGGTTGCTAATGGTAAAAGTCTCAAATGTCAGGGGCAGTTTGAGGAGGTACCAGTGGATCTCCAGGGCATTGTTTTTACATTAACTCTTTACTCTTTACCACTCACAGGGTTGGACATAGAGTTAGGAATTCAATGGCTTGAGTTACTTGGCTCTATGGTTTGTGATTCAAAACAGCTGACAATGGAATTTTTATAGGAGAATCAGCCTTAAAGATTGACCAACATTGATAGACAAGACATCAAGGAAAAATCATTATAGGAATTGTCCAAGACGACTCGGCCAAGACAAACATTGTTTACCTTATTATTAGTATTTAAAAGTGCATTTTATCAAGGTTTTATATCATCATTTTGCACTTGAAGTATCAATAACTCTTTAACTAAAGCATGTTTTATAATAACATATCTAATAATATAAGATACCTTTAATTTGTGGTAAATGTTCATTTTAAATG
>NW_011502231.1:20152-22601 GCF_000495115.2 Populus euphratica
TGTCACTAAGTCAAGAGTTGGTCACCCACTCATCAATTAGTCATCAAATCAATAGTTCCTAATTTTGTCCTATAAAAGGAGGCATTTGCCATGCATTAAGGCATCTTGGTTTCCAGATCAAGATCATTCTCTTGCTTTCTCTCCTTGTATTTTTTTGTAATGTTTATGCTTTGCTTTCATTAATATCAAGTTTATGCCTTTCATTTCCTTTCATTTACTTAGTTAACTTTTATCTTATTTATATTCTTGTTTTGTTTATTTATTTTACTTTATTTCATTATGTTTATCTAAATTTATTATGTCTAGGTGAAAAGGTTACACTAATGGTGTAAAAATAAGTATAGTGTAAACTTAATATGAACTTTAATGTTTGATACTAACATATTTTGTATTTGTTATCTTGTTCACTTTTTAATACTTTGCTTGTTAAACGACTAATCTTGATTTATGTTGTATAACACTTGGTACAACAAATGATTGGCACTTTCATAGCCCATAATGTATGGTATAACCAACACCTGAGCTATGAAAGGAACTTGATTTGTTGTTAACATAAGTTATAATCATGAATGCTTGACGAGATTTACAAGTATTAGCATTAATTGAATAAGATGACTAATGTAATCATGTTAACAATATATAATATGATTGGAACCTCCTTTGTGTGTGGTTTCCAATTCAATAATAAGAGTTTATACTATACTTGTTTGATATACCATTAGTGGAACCTCTAACCTTGACATTTCTTTGTGTGTGGTTTCCAATTGAATAATAAGAGTTTATACTATACTTATTTGACATACCATTAGTGGAACCTCTAACCTTGACATTTGCTATTATCATTGTTTAATCTTTACATTAATATTCTATCTCAAAGTTCTCATCATCATCATCTTCTTCTTCTTATCTTTCTTTTTATTTATTATTATTATTATTTTATTATTAATTCTACTATTAATACTATTATTAATGTTGTTATTATTATTATTATTATTTTTGTTGTTGTTATTATTGTTATTATTGTTATTATTATTATTATTATTGTATTATTGTCATCTATAATTTATACAATTAACCTCCTTGTGGTTCGACTCCAGTTTTGCCGTGTTATTTATTACTTCAACACTCCTGCACTTAGGAGAAAACATCATTATTTTGGTCATGTCAATTGATAACGGGTTATTTATTACTTCGACACTCCTGCACTTGGGAGAAGACATCAATCTTTTAGTCGTGTCAAGTTTTTGGCGCCGTTGTAAGGGAGGTAAGTTTTGTATAAATTATAATATTTATTTATTTAAGTATATAACTTTGTTTGTTTTCTCTTGTTTTTTTCTTTCTTTTATTCTATTCCTACACGTGCATGAGAGTGTGGTCACGTATATCAAGTGATAGACTTTATAAGGTATCCTCATCATTTTCAAAAAAAATATAGCCGAAGAAAATAATCAATCACTTCATAATGAGAATAATGAGAATATTCGTGTTAGAACACTTAGAGACCACATAAATCCTACAAGAACAAGTGCACCATCATGCATAATGTTTCCTTCTAATGCATCTTATTTTAATTTTAAACTAGGCATTATTCAACTTTTACCTTTTTTTCATGGTTTAGAATTGAAAAATCCATACTTGCATTTAAGAGAATTTGAGGAGGTCTGCAACACATATAATGATTCAAATTGTAGCATGAACACCATCAGATTAAAGCTTTTTCCTTTTTCATTAAAAGATAAAGCTAAAACATGGCTACAAAATTTAAGACCAGGATCCATTCATGCGTGGGATGAAATGCAACAACAGTTTTTAAAGAAGTTTTTCCCATCTCACAAAACAAACTCTTTCAAAAGACAAATCACCACTTTCACTCAAAAACTAGGAGAAACATTTTACCAATGTTGGGATAGGTATCGAGACTTGCTTAGTACTTGCCCTCATCATGGTTTTGAAACATGGAGATTGGTTTCACATTTCTATGAAGGGTTAACACCTAAAGATAGGCAAATGGTTGAATTGATGTGCAATGGAACTTTTGAAGATAAAGACCCTGATGAAGCAATGGAGTACTTAGACTTGTTAGGATTGAATTGATGTGCAATGAAACTTTTGAAAATAAAGACCCTGATGAAGCAATGGAGTACATAGACTTGTTAGCTGAAAATGCTTAGAATTGGGACACCGTGGGTACTTATAAGGCACCGAATAAAACTCAACCTCATACATCTAGTGGAGGTATGTATAACCTTAGGGAAGATCAGGACCTCCAAGCTAAGTTTGCATCTTTAGCTAGAAAAGTCGAGGCACTAGAATTGAAAAAGAGTGGTCAATTAAAATCTATTAAAAACATTGTGTGTCAAATCTGTGAAACTCATGAACACTCAACCAATAACTGTCCAACCTTGCCTTCTTTTAAGGAATGCCTACATAAACAAGCCCATGCTTTAAA
>NW_011502231.1:22745-23806 GCF_000495115.2 Populus euphratica
GTTGGAGGAATCACCCAAATTTCAGTTGGAAGAGTGATAATAACAATGTACAAACTTCACAACCACCATTTCAAGCACACCACAATTTCTAAAATTCTCATGGATATGCACCTTCGTATGCTCCACCTCTTATAAGAAATTTTGAGGAAACTTTGTATATATTTATTGAAAAGCAAGAGACAATCAACACTTAACTTGCTTAAAACATAACAGATTTTAAAGATACTCTTGCAAAATTCACATCTACTCTTAGTTCTCAAGAGAAAGGTAAGTTTCCATCTCAACCACAGCAGAATCTCGAGGAGCAATATAATGCAAATACAAGTAGTCCTGGAAGGTAATACATGGATCAAGTCAAATCAGTCATCACTTTCCTGATGAATCTCTACTTTCTCTTAGTTCAATGCCTTGGTTTGCTAAAAATATTTCAAAGATTCATTTCCAACAATAAGGCAAGTAATGTCATTAAATTTTGTCACTCTAAGACACGTGGGGATCATTTCTCGTAAAAAAAAGGATTATAGAAATCTTATAAAGTGGATTTTACTAGCCCACCATATTCAAGGAATTACATGCATTTCGTAAAATCTGTGAAAATTGTCAAAAGGTGGGATTTATTTCAAAACACATAGAGTCTTTAGATAATCTTCTATTGACTCTTAAGTCTCATCATAGTCGAGATAAATATTGTGCAATTCATGAATTATGAACCATTTTCATAAAGAACATGCTTGACATAGTCTTAGGAATCTGACTAAAAACAAGACCCTATTTGCCAGTTTTTAAGAAAACTGGATGGGAAGCCTATCCCCGACCCATAAAGGGCGTTTAAGCCATTCTTGGACGTAAAACTAAGGGAAGATGTGAGTCACAATCACAACTACTTGTACACATGCTTTTTTAAAAATAAATAAATAAATAAAGAGAGAGAGAGTGTGTGTGAGACTCCAGCTGACCTACATATAGGTGGTATAATTGCCTTTTTAATTTCTCATCTATAAAATCCTCTCTTCCTTCCTTTCATTTCTACTCAACCCATACATTCAATAAATATAGAAGTG
>NW_011502218.1:0-24084 GCF_000495115.2 Populus euphratica
CCAAAAGACATAAAAATTCACAAATGAAGGCTCAAATCTAATTTAAGCTTTTTACGGCTTTCCTTAGATCACCAATTTATGTGACTCATGGAGGGATCAATCACAAGAATGAAAGATTGTAGTTGGTCAATCAATTATTCAGCAGTAGCAGTAGAGATATCAGCAGTAGTAGCAGAGATTATGATTTGTCGTGCAGAAGATGTTAGAAATTCCTGTTCCACAGCATGATCAAGAAAAGACAACTTATCATAATAACCATTAACATTTAACAAACCTATGGGTTTATGGTGAATGTGCAGTTGGGCCCAAGAGGAAATATGAAAGATCTCTTCCAATGTGCCTAGACCACCTGGTAAAGCAATGAAGGCATCAACATGGTTAAACATTGCATTCATTCGAGCTGACATTGTGGAGACTTGAAGTTCCTCTCCAATTGTTTTTCTAATGATGTCCCCTTGTGCTAAAGCTTCGGGGACAACCCCCAAAACTTGACTACCTCCTAAAAATGGAGCTATTGACACACCTCTCATTAACCCAAGACTGCCTCCCCCATACACTAAATGAATCTTTCTCTCAGCTAGCACTTGACCAAGATGATTTGCTGATTCAAAAAACTCCTTTTCTTTCCCAGGACTAGATCCACGAAAACTCAAATATTTTTTATATGATGACTTGAGGAACTTGCCATTTCTACACACTTCTGTATTTGTTGAATGTATGGGTTAAGTAGAAATGAAAGGAAGGAAGAGAGGGTTTTATAGATGAGAAATTAGAAAGGCAATCATAACACCTATATGTAGGCTAGCTGGAGTCTCACACACTCTCTCTCTCTCTTTTTATTTATTTATTTATTTACTTTTGAAAAAGCATGTGTATGTACAGGTAGTTGTGATTGCGGCTCACATCTTCCCTTGGTTTTACGTCCAAGAACGACTTAAACACCTTCTATGGGTCGGGGATAGGCTTCCCATCCAGTTTTCTTAAAAACTGGCAAACAAGGTCTTTTTTAGTCAGATTCCCAAGACTAAGTCGATCATGTTCTTTATAAAAATGGGGCCATTAATCATGAATTGCATGATACTTATCTCGACTATGATGAGACTTAAGAATCAATAGAAGATTATCTAAAGACTCTCTGTGTTTGGAAATAAATCCCACTTTTTGACAATTTTCATAGGTTTTGCGGAATGCATGTGATTCCTTGAATATGGTGGGCTAGTAAAATCCATTTTGTAAGATTTCTACAATTCTCTTTTTTGATGAGAAATGATCCCCACGTGCCTTAGAGTGATAAAATTTAATGACATTACTTACCTCATTGTCGAAAATGCATTTTTGAGATATTTGATCAGGACGATAATTGAATAAGTAAGGGTCATCCTAGTAAAAGTTTTGCACGTTGCTCAAAATTTTTTTTTTGTCTTCGGTACTCTAGTGAGCTGGCCAAAATCCTAAAGCAAGAAAATTGATATTTTTAGCAAACCAAAGCATTGAACTAAGAGAAAGTAAAGATTCATCAGGAAAGTAACTATCAATTGGTGTGATGTCAGGTGTCGAATCTGTTGTCACTTTTGATAAAAGATTCGCATAAACATTTTTGGTGCCTTTTTCATCCTCGAATTCTTCTTGAGTGGTCATGGCATGAGGAAATAGAAGTGTTGGAGGGGAATCAGTCTTTTCTTTGCAATGTTTAGATTCAACCCCTTCCTTACCCTTAGAGATTAACTCATCATCTTTCTCATAAGGTTCAAGAATTGGTTTTTGAATAACCTTACCATTACAAAGAGTGATGACTGATTTGACTTGATCCATGTGTTGACTTCTAGGACTACTTTCATTTGCATTGTATTGCCCCTTGAGATTTTGCTGTGGTTGAGATGGAAACTTACCTTTCTCTTAAAAACTAAGAGCAGATGTGAATTTTGCAAGAGTATCTTTAAAATCTGTTATGTTTTGAGCAAGTTGAGTGTTGATTGTCTCTTGCTTTTCAATAAATGCATACAAAGTCTCCTCAAAATTTCTTATAGGAGATGGAGCATAAGGAGGTGCATATCCATGAGAATTTTGAAAATTATGGTGTGCTTGAAACGGTGGTTGTGAAGTTTGTACATTGTTATTATCACTCTTCCAACTGAAATTTAGGTGATTTCTCCAACCAGAATTATATGTTTGCGAGTATGGGTTATGGTTAACCCTTTGGAAACTGTTTAAAGCATGGGCTTGTTCATGAAGACATTCCTTAAAAGAAGGCAAGGTTGGACAATTATTGGTTGAGTGTTCATTTGCTTCACATAGTTGACACACAATGTTTTCAACAAATTTTAATTGACCACTCTTTTTCAATTCTAGTGCCTCGACTTTTCTAGTTAAACATGCAAACTTGGCTTGAAGGTCATGATCTTCCCTAAGGTTGTACATACCTCCACTAGATGTATGAGGTTGAGTTTTACTCGGTGCCTCATAAGTACCCACGGTGTCCCAATTTTGAGCATTTTTAGCTAACAAGTCTAAGTACTCCATTGCTTCATCAGGATCTTTATCTTCAAAAGTTCCATTACACATCAATTCAACCATTTGCCTATCTCTAGGTGTTAACCCTTCATAAAAATGTGAAACCAATCTCCATGTTTCAAAACCATGATGAGGGCAAGTAGTAAGCAAGTCTCGATACCTATCCCAACATTGGTAAAATGTTTCTCCTGGTTTTTGAGTGAAAGTGGTGATTTGTCTTTTGAAAGAGTTTGTTCTATGAGATGGGAAAAACTTCTTTAAAACTGTTGTTGCATTTCATCCCAAGCACGAATGGATCCTGGTCTCAAATTTTGTAGCCATGTTTTAGCTTTATCTTTTAATGAAAAAGGAAAAAGCTTTAATCTGATGGTGTTCATGCTACAATTTAAATCATTATATGTGTTACAAACCTCCTCAAATTCCCTTAAATGCAAGTACAGATTTTCTATATCTAAGCCATGAAAAGAAGGTAAAAGTTGAATAATTCCTGGCTTAAAATTAAAATGAGATGCATCAGGAGGAAAAACTATACATGATGGTGCACTTGTTCTTGTGGGATTCATGTGGTCTCTAAGTGTTCTAGCACGGTTATTCTCATTATAAAGTGATTGATTATCTTCTTCGACGATATTTTCTGAAAATGATGAGGATACCCTACAAACTCTACCACTTGATGTACATAACCACACTCTCATGCATGTGTAGGAATAGAATAAAAGGAAGAAGAAAACACAAGAAAAAAAAACAAGAGAAAAGAAACAAAGTTATATATAAGAAAAGTGAAAAGAGAAAATAAAATAAATATTATAATTTATGTAAGAACTTACCTCCCCGGCAACAGCACCAAAAACTTGACACGACTAAAAGATTGATGTCTTCTCCCAAGTGCAGGAGTGTCGAAGTAATAAATAACCAGGCAAGACCGGGGTCGAACCACATGGAGGTTAATTGTACAAATTATAAACAATAATTATAAATAACAACAATAGTAACAATAACAACAACAATAATAATAGTAGGAATAATAATACTAATAATACTAGTAGTAGTAGTAGTAGTAATAATAATAATAATAATAATAATAATAATAATAACAATAATAATAATAAAGAAAAAGAAGAAGAAGAAGAAAAGTTGATGAGAACTTTGAGATGAAAAATTAACGTAAGGATTAAATAATGATAACAAACAATGTCAAGGTTAGACGACCCACTAATGGTATGTCAAACAAGTATAGTATAAACTCTTATTATTCAATTGGAAACCACACACAAAGGAGGTTCTAATCAGATTATATATTGTTAACATGATTACATTAGTCATCTTATTCGATTAATGCTAATACTTGTACATCTCATCAAGCATTCATGATTATAACTTATGTTAACAACAAATCAAGTTTCTTTCATAGCTTAGGTGTCGGTTATACCATACATTATGGGCTATGAAAGTGCCAAGTATTTGTTGTACCAAGTGTTATGCAACATAAATCAAGATTAGTCATTTGACAAGCAAAGTATTAAAGAGTGAACAAGATAACAAATACAAAACATGTAAGTCCATATTAAGTTTACACTATACTTATTCTTACACCATTAGTGTAACCTTTTCACCTTGACATAATAAACTTAGCCAAACATAATGAAAGAAAGAAAAATAAATAAGCAAAATAAGAATATAAATAAGATAAAAGTTAACTAAGTAAATGAAAGGAAATGAAAGGCATAAACTTGATATTAATGAAAGTAAACATAAACATCACAAAAAAATACAAAGAGAGAAAGCAAGAGCATGATCTTGATCTGGAGACCAAGATGCTTAAATACATGGCAAATGCCTCCTTTTATAGGCCAAAATTAGGAACTATTGATTTGATGACTAATTGATGAGTGGGTGACCAACTCTTGACTTGGTGACAATCCTTATTTTCTCTTGTTTGCCCAAAACGTCATTGATAACGTCAAAATTAGAACCACTTGCAAACATCAAAGTTCTCATTAACTTCTTATTCTTCTTCTTCTTCTATTATTATTATTTACAATTTATATAATTAATCTCCCCGTGGTTCGACCCCGGTCTTGCCGGGTTATTCATTACTTCGACACTCTTGCACTTGGGAGAAGATATCAATATTTTGGTCGTGTCGAAAGCCAACTTGGAGTAGTGCCTGTTTCAAGCCTCCCTTTAAACCTTCTAAACATTTCACAAACAACTAGCCCATAAATGTAATAAAACATTTTCATACCAAATCTAAATCTGACTATAAATTATACAACAAAAAACCAATAAAAAATTTCCTTGTCCAAATAATGCTGCGACAATCATCATTCTAGATCAGGATTATCAGAATAATATGGGTGGAAAAGACAAGGTATTATTGTCCTTTATCAATAAAAGAGGTGAAGGTAGTCGTTATTTCATATTTTGATCATTAGAAACCCTAACTCGTTTTATAGTCTGGGTAAGATAATTGCATAAAGGGAATGTATTAACACCTCTAATATGCTTTACTTGAGGTAAATTGTATTATTTTATTTAAAGTAAGATAATTTTGTATTTTAATCATTGTTCAATATAGGTTTTAAAAAAAGTTCTTTTTAATAAGGAGGTCCTTATTTTATCGCATTAAAACCTAACATTTTTAATTCAAAAACATAAAAAAATAAAATGAATTGTGTATTTTATTTAATATTAAGAATATATCTTATATATAAGTTCATAATCTTGTATATTAAAATAAAAAAATAAATTTTTTTAGTGTTTTCAAAATATAGGTCAAGTTTTAACAAATAATTATAAACTAGTTATAATATCCTTTGACTGATTTTTGTATTATTTAAAAAAAAAGCATGATAAAAAAAATGCAATTTTACACACACACACACATATTTAGGTTTTCTTTGACAAAAAAACTCATATCTTCTTTTAATAAAATTATCAAAATAGACCTAAAGAGTATATGTCAAACACATCCTTAAAACAAAAAAACCATTAACAAAAACATAGCAGATCAAACAATGTTTTAAATTCTTGACCCAATTTTAACATGACTAGTTAGACCTGAAATTTTTGTTTTGACCATAAATCGAATAAAAGAAAACCTAGTTTGATTTGAAAACAATTAAAAAACAAACTAAACACATAAAAAAACATAAAAACTCAAAAATTCTTGAACAAAACAGATCAAACACAAAAAATATAAAGAACACCAAGAATACCAAATCCAAACCTAACAATGTGAAACCTAAATTAGACTAGATGTGGTTAAAACAAAGACATATACATGTTAAAAATCATGCAATAATCAATAATATAACGTCAATTCACTTCAGTTATCACTTATACATCATGATTTTGTCAAAATAAGTTTCAGTTCAAAACCAAAATCTTATGATTAAATGTGAAGCCAGTCTATCTAACTACGTGTCACTAACATTTTCTTTATTAAGTATGAATGATACGTCATTGAGGTTTTTGAATTTGGGATTGATGAATTTTGATTAAGTCCATGTTCTTTTAAATTCTTTTAATTACACTCATATTGCCTCTAAACTTTTAACTTCATACAATTTCACTGTTGTCAAATTCAATTGTTAGCCCTTATGTTGATCGTTTTTTTCATTTTAGTGATTGATTTTGAATTTATGCATTAAACTTTTAATTTTTTCAACTTATCCCATGATTTGTTCAATTTTAGCCTATACATTCACATGCTTTTTTCTATTTAGTCATTAGTTTGGATTTCTTCAATCAAGCCTATAATTGCCTATCAAAATTAAATATTAATGCAATTAAGCCTCTAATTTAACCAAATTAACTCTTAAAAATTACAATTTGACCTTTAGACTTTAATTTCTTACAATTAAAACCTTAATTGGCTTCAAAAATTATTTTTTTCTTGCAATTAAGTGCTCAATAAATTCAATTAAATCTTGAAAAATTTCATTTTGATTTTTTCTCCTTAAATTGAGTTTTCTTTGCCAATAAGGCCTTTATATGTTCAAAATACACTGCCAAATTTTCTAATTTTATATATTTTGATCTTTTTCAACCAATCTTTGGCAATTTCTTAGGCATTCTAGTATATTCTTCTTCCTGGTTTGTTTATTTTTGTAAATTATCTTGCAACACTTCTTTGAATTTTTTTGTATTTTCTCTTTTCTCCTTTTTTCTCTATTTTTTTTTGTTTATATGGGGCTCAAAAAATGGGTAACAACAACCTTTATAAATTGATAAGTTAGCAACATCCAATTCTAACTCTATTTTCTTTTGAACACATTTTAAGATAAATCAATGTCTTTACTTGAGACCAAGAATTCATTCTTGAAGCTGACATGATCAAAAGATTGATGTGTTTTTCCAATTGCAGGAGTGTTGAAGTAATCAATAACCCGACAAGACAGAGATTGATCTATAGGGAGGATAACTATATAAACTAAAAATAAGAAATAAATAATAATAGAAAAAGAGTTGAATAGAGCTTTGAGATGTAATATTGATGCAAGGATTTAAACAAATATAAAACAATTGTCAATGTTAGAGGATCCACTAATGGTATTTCAAATATAAGTATAATATAAATATTTTTTATTATTTACATGACCAAAATATTAATGTCTTTCCCCAAGAGCAAGAGTGTTGAAGTAATGAATAACTTGGCAAGATCGGGGTAGAACCGCAAGAAGGTTAATTGTATAAATTATAAACAACAACAACAACAACAATAGAAGAAGAAAAATAAGAAGAAGTTGATGATAATTTTGAGATGAAAGATCAATGGAAGGGTTAAACAATGATAACAACAAATGTTAACGTTAGAGGATCCACTAATGGTATTTCAAATAAGTATACCATAAACTCTTATTATTCAATTAGAAACCACACACAAAGGAGGTTACAATCAGATTATAAATTATTAAGATGAATACATTAGTTATTTTATTCGAATAATACTAATACTTGTAAATATTGTCAAGCATTCATGATTATAACTTATGTTAACAACAAATCAAGTTCCTTTCATAGTTCAGATGTCGGTTATACCATACAGTATGGGCTATGAAAGTGCCAAGTATTTGTTGTGCCAAGTGTTATACAACATAAATCTAGATTAGTAATTTAACAAACAAAGTATTGAAGAGTGAAAAAGATAACAAATATAAAACATGTTCATATCAAATATTAAGGTCTATGATGAGTTTACACTATACTTATTCTTACACCATTAGTGTAATGTTTTCATCTTGACATAATAAACTTAGCTGAACATAATGAAAAAAATAATAAACAAGATAATAACATAAATAAGATAAAAGTTAACTAAGTAAAGGAAAGGAAATGAAAGGCATAAACAAGATATTAATGAAAGAAAAACTTAAGCATTACAAAAATACAAAGAGAAAAGGCAAGAGCATGATCTTGATCTAGAAACCAAGATGCCTAAACATATGGAAAATACCTCCTTTTATAGGCTAAAATTTGAAACTATTAATTTGATAACTAATTGTTGAGTGGGTGGCCAACTCTTAACTTGGTGACAATTCTTATCTTCTTGTTTACCCAAAACGTCATTGATAACATTAGAATTTGAACCAGACATTCATGTGAAATTCTATAAAATTATCTCAGCTTTTTAGAAAAAAAATTTAGAAGTTATCTTAGTTTTTCAGTAAAAAAAATGGATGTCATTTGGACTTCTAAAACTCAAGATATGAGCTAAACACTGAATAGTGTCTGGGCTGTAGGACAGATTCAGACTTCTACGTTGTTGTTAAGATTTGGACTTCCAAACAGCAAAATTGAGTCTTTCCTTCCACATGAAAGTTTTAGGCTTATGCCTCAGTGTTCCATCTATATAAAGCAGACCTAAATCTAAGATCTATAGCTCTAGATATGACCCAATTGTCAAGTAATATTCTAGTTTGGACTACACCAGTATCTCTTTTCTAAGTTTGACCCTTTCCTTGTCCTTTTAATTTCAATATTTCAGCTTATCAATCAATCTTATTATTTATGTGATAGACCTGTATTTAGAATGCCTATTTACCATAAATTAAAGGTATCTTATGGTATCAAACTTGTTATTATAAAACATGTTTTAGTTAAGGAGTTATTGATACTTCAAGGGCAAAATGATGATATAAAACTTTGTTAAAAATGCACTTTTAAGTACTAATCAATTATTCAACTAAAAACCACACACAAAGGAGGTTCCAATCAAATTATAATTTATTAACATGATTATATTAATTATCTTATTTGAGTAATGCCAATACTTTTAAATGTTATGTTAACAACATATCAAATTCCTTTCATAACATAGGTATCGGTTATACGATACAGTTGGGCTATGAAAGTGCCCAATATTTGTTGTACTAAGGGTTGTTTAACACAAATCTAGATTAATCATTTAACAAGGTATTAAGAGTAAGATAATAAATACAAAACATGTTAGTATCAAACATTAAAGTTTATATTGAATTTATACTATACTTATTCTTACACCATTAGTGTAACCTTTTCACCTTGACATAATAAACTTAGATGAATATTATGAATAAGAGAAATATAGATAAATAAGATAAGAACATAATTATATCAGTATAATAAAGAAAATAAAAAACATAAATAAGAGATTAAAGAAAATGTAATATGGAATTAAACTAGAACATTACAAAATACAAAGAAAAAGACCAAGATCTTGATATGAAAAACCAAGATGACTAAATGTATGACAAATGCCTTCTTTTATAGGCCAAAATTTGAACTATTGATTTAATGACTAATTGTTGAGTGGGTGACCACATTTTAATTTGGTGACAATCCTTATCTTCCTGTTTAAACAAAACATCATTGCTAACATCAAAATTTGAATAGATAGTCTTTAAAAAAGTTCTAGAAAATCATATCAGCTTTCCAACAAAATAAGAATCAACACATTTGGACATCTAAAACTCAAGATATGAGCTAAATACTGAACAGTGTTAGGGTTACAGAATAGATTCTGACTTCTCCATTGTTGCTACCATTTGAACTAAAAAATGACACTTTTAAATCTTGAACTTTTTATGAAATTTTAGGCCTATATTTTATCTTTCCATACATATAAACTAGAATTAAATCCAAGTTCTATAACTCCGGTTATGATCCAATAATCGAATGATGTTCCTGATGCAAATCAGGGAACAAGACTCCCCATAGTTTTGTAATCAAAGCCTCCATCAACATGGGAGCTGCTACAATTTTGTTTATTTTCTGTTATTACTTTCTTAGTTGGATTTGGAAATCTATTATGTTATTGTTTTCCTAGTTTATTATTTTCCTAGTTGGAACTAGAGATTGTATTAGTATTTAAAAGAGGATGAAAACTAGAACCCAATGCTTTTAAAGACTAGTTAACAGTTATCGAGGATTACTTCAATTGGTTTGTTGTTCTAGAGGCATACACGAGCATGGTGGGGGGAGTGTGGAAGAACACGAAGACCAATTTCTAATTGGGAAGAAATGAAAGAGAGATTAAAAGAAAAGTACTTACCCATTGACTATGAGCAAATGATGTTCGAGGAGATGTTGCAACTCAGACAAGGGTCATTAAATGTTGATCAATTTACAGATCGCTTCCACAAATTTACTGTCCGTAGTAAGGTTATGGAAATTGAACAACAAATTTTAGCTCGATACCACACTGGGTTATACAACGACCTGCGTAAAGAAATGTGGACTGTATGCTTAATCAATGTGGAAGAGGTGTATCAATTAGCACTTTGTATTGAGAAACAAAACGACTAGAAGTCTGTCATCGATGTGCTAGATGGACTTGTAATACACAATGTCGTTCTTTAGGAATGGTATCTATAAACCGTGAAGATAAAATACAATTCATTAAGGATGGCCTAAGTAAGGAGTCTTTAGATAATCTTCTATGGACTCTTGAGACACATCCTAGTGGAGATGTGCATCGTGCAATTCATGATTTATGGCCACTATTTCATAAAGAACATGATCGACTTAGTCTTGGGAATCTGACTAAAAAAGACCATGTTTGCCAGTTTTTAAGAAAACTGGATGGGAAGCCTATCCCCGACCTATAGAGGGCGTTTAAGCCGTTCTTTGACGTAAAAACAAGGGAAGATGTGAGCCACAATCACAACTACCTGTACATACACATGCTTTTTCAAAAGTAAATAAATAAATAAATAAAAAGAGAGAGAGAGTGTGTGAGACTCCAATTGGCCTATATATAGGTGTTATGATTGCCTTTATTATTTCTCATCTATAAAACCCTCTCTTCCTTCTTTTCATTTCTACTCAACCCATACATTCAACAAATATAGAAGTGTGTAGAAATGGCAAGTTCCTCAAGTCATCATATAAGAAATATTTGTGTTTTCGGTGGATCTAGTCCTGGGAAAGAAAAGGAGTTTTTAGAATCAGCCAATCATCTTGGTCAAGTGCTAGCTGAGAGAAAGATTCATTTAGTGTATGGGGGAGACAGTCTAGGGTTAATGGGAGGTGTGTCAATAGCTGTATTTTTAGGAGGTAGTCAAGTTTTGGGGGTCGTCCTCGAAGCTTTAGCACAAGGGGACATCATTGAAAAAACAATTAGAGAGGAACTTCAGGTCTCCACCATGTCGGCTCGAATGAATGCAATGTTTAATCATGCTGATGTCTTCATTGCTTTACCAGGTGGTCTAGGTACATTGGAAGAGATCTTTCATATTTCTTCTTGGGCTCAACTGTACATTCACCATAAACCCATAGGTTTGTTAAATGTTAATGGTTATTATGATAAGTTGTTGTCTTTTCTTGATCATGCTGTGGAACAGGAATTTCTAACATCTTCTGCACGACAAATCATAATCTCTGCTGCTACTGCTAAATAATTAATTGACCAACTACAATCCTTCATTCCTGTAATTGATCATTCCATGAGTCGCATAAATTGGTCAACTAAGGAAAGCTGTAAAAAGCTTAGCTTGGATTTGAGCCTTCATTTGTGAATTTTTGTGTCTTTTAGTTTTATTATTGTGTTTTGTTATTTTTTATTTTTGTTTCAGTGTGTTTCAGGTTTGTCAGTATTCGTTATTTCAGGTGATATCTTCTATACTCTATCTTTCTACCTTTAAATATTAAGGACAATGTCTCGTTTTGATTGGGGGGAGAGGGTAGTGGTTGATAAAAAAAAATTATTTTTCATTTCATAAAGCATGTGCGTAATTGTTGTTACTAGGATGGCAGAGTAAAGGAGCTCTTTTGTTAAAGTGACTCTTGAGACGCATCTTAGTAACCATTCTTAACAAGGTCTATTATAATACTTCTTGAAATATTCAGGTTTACAAACTCTCACATTATTATCACTCAATTCCGCTCATATACTTATTTAACATGTATTCTTAAACCTTAATTTATACACACACACTTTAACATATGATTGTGGGTTGTATATTGGATTATTACATTATTTATGTTCTTTTGTTAAAGGTAACAACTAAGGGAAAGGGATTGTATATAATTAAAAAAAAGAAAAAGAAAAAAATGATGATAATAAAAATGTAGATAAGTTTGGTTTCGTAGCCTCCCTAACCTAAGAAATTAAGCTCGAAGGGGTGTTTTAACACCTAATACCCTAAAGTCAACTGACTTGGGAGCTATTGACCCAACGTTTGTTACATGGGTTGAGGAGAAAAGCTTAAGGGAATCAAACATTGCACTATCTACATATTAGTATGCGCGACTCGAGTTACTAAGCTCGTAGGGGTGTTTTAACACCTAATGCCCTAAGACCAACTGGTTTGGGAGTCATTAGCTAAAAGCTCGTTACATGGGTTAAAGATGCATGATGTTTTTAAATTATATGTATATATATATATATATATATATATTTTAAAAAGACAAAAATAATAATCTCAACCCAAGGAAGTTAACCTTAAACATTAGAACAAAAATTTTGTTTTCTTCCAAGAAAAGCCCCATAATTATGTGTTGATACATTGAGCACAAAAGAAAGGTTTATTAATATCTTGTTAAGAGGTATTGAGCAGATATATAAATTTAATGAGAGTTTGTTTATCTGGATAGATTAATGGAAGTTAAATGATGAATACCTTGCTTTGTGGAATTTACAAATAGTTTTTCTATTTTAATGCTTTGATTACTAGGGACTAGTAATAAGCTAATTGGGGGGGTATGATTAGTACTGAAAAGTGCATTTTTATCATGGTTTTATATCATCATTTTGCACTTGAAGTATCAATAACTCCTTAACTAAAGCCTGTTTATAATAATATATCTAATAATATAAGATACCTTTAATTTATGGTAAATGTTCATTTTAAATGCAGGCCTATCACATAAATGAAAGGATTGATTGATGAATTTAAGAACTTAAATTGAAAGGACAAAGAGATGGCTAAACTTCGAAAAGAGATGTCGGTGCAATCCAAACCGGAACACTGTTCGGTAATTGGGTCATATTTGGAGCTACAGATCTCAGATTTTGGAGCTATAGATCTCAGATTTAGGTCTACTTTATATGGATGGAAAGGTAAGACATAGGCCTATAACTTTCATATGGAGCCCAAGATCAAAAAAGGCCATTTTCAAGTCCAAATTGTTGCAACAACAAAGAAGCCCGAATCTGTCCTCCAGCTCGAGCATTGTTCAGTATTTTGGCCATATATGACATTCTAGAACTCGAAATGAGTTGAATGTTTTACACAAGAAATATGAGACAATTTCCTACAACTTTTATGTTTTCAAGTGGCTCTAGTTTTGACGTTATCAATGACATTTTGGGCAGACAAGAGAAGATAAGGATTGTCACCAAGTCAAGAGTTGGCCACCCACTCGTCAATTAGTCATCAAATCAATAGTTCCCAATTTTGGCCTATAAAAGGAGGTATTTGCCATGCATTTAGGCATCTTGGTGTCCAGATCAAGATCATGCTCTTCCTTTCTCTCTTTGTATTTTTTGTAAAGTTTATGCTTTGCTTTCATTAATAGTAAATTCATGTCTTTCAATTCCTTTCCTTTACTTTGTTAACTCTTATCTTATTTATGTTCTTATTTTGTTTATTTATTTTTCTTTCTTTCATTATGTCTAGCTAAGTTTATTATGTCAAGGTGAAAAGGTTACACTAATGGTGTAAGAATAAGTATAGTGTAAACTTAATATGGACTTTAATGTTTGATACTAACATGTTTTGTATTTGTTATCTTGTTTACTCTTTAATACTTTGCTTGTTAAATGATTAATCTTGATTTATATTGTATAACACTTGGTACAACAAATGTTTGGCACTTTCATAGTTCATACAGTATGGTATAACCGACACCTGAGTTATGAAAGGAACTTGATTTGTTGTTAATATAAGTTATAATCATGAATGCTTGACGAGATTTACAAGTACTAGCATTAATTGAATAAGATGACTAATGTAATCATGTTAACAATCTATAATCTAATTGGAACCTCCTTTGTGTGTGGTTTCCAATTGAATAATAAGAGTTTATACTATACTTGTTTGACATACCATTAGTGGAACCTCTAACCTTGACATTTGTTATTATAATTGTTTAATCGTTACATTAATATTCCATCTCAAAGTTCTCATCTTCTTCTTCTTCTTCTCCTTCTTTTTCTTTATTATTATTATTATTATTATTATTATTATTATTATTATTATATTACTATTATTATTAGTATTACTACTACTACTACTACTACTACTATTATTGTTATTGTTATTATTGTTATTATTGTTATTACTATTATTGTTGTTGTTGTTGTTGTTGTTGTTGTTGTTCTTATTATTGTTGTTGTATTATTTTTATTTATAATTTATACAATTAACCTCCCTGTGGTTCGACCTCGGTCTTGCCGGGTTATTTATTACTTCGACACTCCTGCACTTGGGAGAAGACAACAATCTTTTCATCATGTCAGATAACAAATATAAAATATGTTAGTATCAAACATTAAGGTCCATGTTGAGCTTATACTATACTTATTCTTACACCATTAGTGTAACATTTTCACATTTATATGATAAACTTAGCTAAACATAATGAAAGATATAAACATAAATAAATAAGATAATAACATAAATAAGATATAAGTTAACTAAGTAAAGGAAAGGAAATGAAAAGTATAAACAAGAGATTAACAAAAGAAATATTAAACATTATAAAATATAAAGAGAGGAAGTAAGAACATAATTTTGATTTGAAAATCAAGATGTCTAAATGCATAGCAAATGCCTCCTTTTATAGGCCAAAATTTAGAACTATTGATTTGATGACTAATTGTTAAGTGGATGACCAACTCTTAACTTGGTAACAATCCTTATTTTCTTGTTTGAACAAAACATAATTGCTAACATCAGAATTTGAACAGACTTCAATCATGAAAGTTTTAAGAAATTATCTCAACTTTCCAATAAAAAAAATTAAGATCATTTGAACTTCTAGAACTCAAGATATGGGTTAAAAACTGAATAGTGTCTGGGCTGTAAGACAGATTCAGACTTCTCCATTGTTGTTAAGATTTGGATTCTTACATTCCTTATGAATGTTTTAAGCCTATGTCTTAGCTTTCTAGTCATATAAACCAAATTGAGATTCAAGATCTACAGCTCCAGATATGATCCAATGACTGAACAGTGTTTCAGATTGGACCGAACCAGCATCACTTTTCTAAGATTCACCCTCTCTTTGTCTTCTTAATTTTAGTAGTTGAACTCATCATTCAATCTTTTGATTTTATATGATAGGCCTATTTTTAAAATAAACATTTACCATAAATTAAAGGCATATTATATTATTAGACATGTTATTATAAAACGTGATCTAATTAAAGAGTTTTGATACTTCAAGTGCAAAATGATGATATAAAACCTTGATAAAAATACACTTTTAAGTACTAATTAGTAGATTAATCAAGTTAACCCAGGTTTACTTGGCTTTTTTTCTTCGATGTTTTTTTAAATTGATTTTTTTTTAATTTTATTCTTTGATATTAAGTTATTGGGCTTTGAACTTTGTGATTTTATTTTGTTTTTCTTTATACGAGGTTATTCCAATTTTATATCTTAGGTTATATGTTAATTTTTTTTATTTTTTTATACAAGATTATCCCGATCTCATATTTCAGTCAAATTAACATAGTTAACTTAAGTTATTATTATCTGAATATTTTTTACTTTAAAAAAATTAATTCAGCTCGCAATAAAGTGGTGATCATCATTCTAGTTTTCATTTTGAACATTGATTTGTTGACCTCCCACTTAGTCAAATATGATTTTTCCAACTGAAAACTAGCTGTCATCTTCATCCAAATTATAATGTCAAGAGCAACTGCAAGAAAAAGGGATAGTGAATCATTACAAAGTTATAAAACAGGCATGTTCGGAGCTTCTAATAATGGCCTTCAACTGGCAAGCCAGGTAAATGGAGCAATGATTCTCTCGACAATTTGATTGAAACACCTATATTTTGGCTTCCAGCCAATCCAACTGCATCCCTGCAACACCACATAGTACCATTATTAATTATCCATATAGTATGATTATAACGTCAAGTAACATCTACCACCTATTTACTTATTTCTGTTTTTTAAAAGTATTTATTTCTGTTTTTTAAAAGTATTTTTGGACTAGCTCTTGCTGGTTGAATTTTAAAGAGACAATGCTCTGATAAATTTAGAATAATAAAAAAAGATCTATGTCCAAAATCTCCCATCACATGGTGTAAATCATGTCTTCTCCGACTAGCATTCTATTCGGTCGTAGGATATAGCATATTGAATCGCTTAAATTTCATGGACAAACGCCCTGTGAATCTCAAGGCTGCATAAAGAAGTGCCTTTGAGATATCCATAGTGGAGGCGACCATGCACTGGCCCCTCGTAATCATTAAGAACCCTAAGTGATGCTATTATTGAATGCTGAAAACTTGAGCTTGAAGTTTCCTTCTTGTAGCTGTCTCTGAGCACAAGCAACAACCAATGCATCATTTCTCACTGGTACCCACGCACTCTTAAATTTACGTATTCCCTACTGGATTTCCTGTCTTGCCAAGCAATATCTCAGGATTTCCGTTTCACCTTACCGATAAAGATCAGCATTGAGGTTCTCCTCTCACCTTCAAATTTGTAGCCTTTCACCTAACAATAACAGCAACTAAATATTTCTCCCCCCACAATATATACATCCCACGCCTCTCCCCACAGCTCAAACTCTTCCTCTTCACAATTAGCAAACAGTAAGTTTGAACACATTCAAGATTTTAAATATCCTACAACGATGAGAAAGCAACTCCTGATCTCCCCATTCGTTCCTTTCTTGATGTTCTTCCTCTACAGCTCCACCGCTTTTGCTCAAACCCCATCTCCAGCACCTTCAGGTCCAACCAACATAACGGCGATCCTTGCGAAAGCTGGTCAGTTCACAACCTTAATTCGGTTGTTGAAAAGCACCCAAGAGGCTGACCAAATCAACACACAACTCAACAATTCAAACCAAGGCCTAACAGTCTTCGCTCCAACTGATAATTCGTTTGCTAACCTCAAAGCAGGCACACTGAATTCACTCAGCGACCAACAAAAGGTCCAATTGGTGCAATTTCACATCCTTCCAAATTTCCTTTCCATGTCGAACTTCCAAACTGTCAGCAATCCCTTGCGCACTCAAGCCGGAAATAGTGCTGATGGCGAGTTCCCGCTCAATGTGACAACATCGGGGAATCAAGTGAACATAACAACAGGGGTTGATACTGCAACCGTGGCAAACACTATATACACTGATGGCCAGTTAGTTGTGTATCAGGTGGATCAGGTCCTTCTGCCGTTGGATCTTTTTGGTACAGCACCAGCTCCTGCACCTTCAAAGCCCGAGAAAGATGTTCCAGCAAAAGCTCCTGCAGGGTCGAAGGAAGATGCATCTGTTGATGCTTCACGTGCATCCATTGCAACAGTATCCTTCGGTGTTGTGCTGATCGCAGCAATTTCATTGAAGCTATGAGTTTTTGTTTTTGGAGATTGTTGAGGAGTTACTGTTTTATCGTTCTGTTGTGATTTGAACTGAGTTGGATTATTCTTTGGTTACTCTGCCTCTCCTCTTAATGTAAGGCACCATGATTGACTGAGTTCTTCCTCCCCAATCATTTTTGTGATTCTTATGTTCAAATATCAAAAGCTAAATTGCAAATAAGATTTCTTTTACAGGTGAATTGATAAGTGGTAGCAACGGGATCCGCTAAAATAAAAGCGCACAAATTTCAAATTAAAAAAAGAAAGAAAAAAAGCCTTTGTAAGTCGGACCAAAAAACTGGACAGTGGATGCAACTCATAACGGTGGATAGAAAACAGAAACAGAAAATAATGCCAGATGCCTCTAATCTTGGAAGCTAATGCCGTCGACAAGCTAAATACAGCTAGAAAAAAATAGCCAGAAATGGAGTTAATCTAAGCAGCCTAAACCATCTTCAATTGAAATTTAAGACTAAAAAACTCTAAAAAATGTGGAAAATCATTTTATCAGTACACACTAAAAATATAATTTTACTTTTTCTCAAAACAAACTACATAACTAGTCATTAGGGTGATATGGTATTTTCACCATGATACATTTATCATTTTTAAATTCATTAGAGTCATACAATCTTTTTTATATTATTTAATAAAATAACTAAAATAACCATTTAAGCAAAAAAAAAAAAAAAATTGCATCCAAGGGCTCTATGGAGATTTTTATTTTTTATTCACAATGAAATTTCTTAACTGTTATTAAGACCAAAAAAAAACTTAAAACTTCCTTGCAAGGCATTGTTTATCTTTTACTTTTCATTTTTTTTTAATTTTTTAATACCTAGGTGGATTAAAAGGCAATTTGATTTTTTAATAAATATAAAATATTAATAAAAAAAAATGGTTCGCGCATGCACCCTAATGAGTCGATGGTGTTCACGCCTTTCAAGCAACAAATGTAAAAGTTTTTAGTGATTAAACATTATCTTTTGTAATAATGTTGAAAGCATGTTAATATCCCTTTCTTGGTGGTACAATGTGTGTGCGGCAACATGATTGTTAGGCTTCAAAGAACTTTTTTCTTCTCCTCTTTCTTTTCTCTCTTAAAGTTTGTGTTGTCATTTGTTTGTTATATCTAATTTATTTCTCAATTACTTGATTTTTATTTGTTTTATTTTCCTTTGATTGATTAGTTTCTTCAATTCAATTCCTATTATTTGGTTTAATTTGATTTTTATATTAAATTTAATTATCATCCTTTTAATATTTTAACCCTTTTTGTAGCAACTTCATACTTAAGATACAAATTAACATATTTAAAGTAATAAATAATGTGAAATTAGAGAATTTCTTTTACGTGTGTGTATATACAGAAATTTCAGTATAGTTTCTCCTAAATTTTAATATTCTCAAGTGTCAAAATCATTATTCACATATACAAATCCTAATTTTACATAAGATTTAACATTCGGGATTATTTTAATATCCAATAAAATCAAAATAGACTATGTTGATTCTTTATGCTTTTACTTATTACATTTCACAGAATGATTTCTACACAATCATCATATAAACACAACATAAATAAATTGTAAAAGAATAATAAATTAAGTTCTTTATATTTCTAATTAAGATATAAAAGAGTAAAATTATACAAAATACTATAATAATTTAGAGAATTTAAGTTAATACGTTTATGTTTAATAATAGATTTAATTATATCTTAAAAGACAATACTAAAATTACATTACATAATAAATGTATAATATTCCTAAATTCAATAATAAGGTCTACCATTACAAGTAATAACAAAAGATTTACTATTCAGCTCAAACTTGTGAGGATCTTGTGTTCAAAATAATTACAATATAAAAAAATACTATTTAATAGTTTACATGTCTATTTAAGAAATTTTATTTAAGAAATTTTATATAAGTAATTATCAAAGTACTATTAATTCTTTTATATCACTCAAATGTATTATCCTAATCATATTATTCAGGTTATCAAAGTACTATTAATTCTTTTATATCACTCTGATGACTCTAATTCTCATAAGATATATTAGTTATTTCTTTATCAAATATCAATTTATCTAAATAAATGAGTATATAAGCATTTTGAATTTCGATTTAAGATTAAGAATTTTTTATATAAAAAAATATGTTAGAAAAACTTGTATATTCATTTTTTCACTAAAAAAAATTATTTAACCCACGGTGCAACTCAAATCAAATAGTTAATAATCTCTAATGGTAGTGAATCTTGGATATAATGTAATATAATATAATATAATCAAATATTAATTATTAATCAAAAAACTAAAACACCTGTTCAATTTACTATTGCACTATTATAACAACATTTGTTATCAAATATTAGTTATTTTTCTTTTTTTTCCTTGAAATATTTTTTTTATTTGATCCTATATATATAGGACTGACTTTGATAGTTTGTTTCAATGAGCTCATTGTGCGTTTCTCATAGGAAAAAAAGGTCATTTGCCTCAATCTTGGTCTTGTAAAAGATTATTCAAGTTTTTTTTGTTTTTCAAGGCATTGAAACTCAAGGGATTGTAATTGGAAAATAGGAAAAAATAAAACTCTTCAGGGAAGTAAAAAAAGATAAGGAATTCACAGGGAGGAAAGAAAAAAAGAAGAAAGAAAAAGATACCAAGGAAGTCCTCATTTGGAGGACGGAGGAGCAATATGCACCACCAAATTGTGGCTAGTCTTTTAATATGCTAGTGCATATTCCCCGCATGCCTGATAATTGTTTTCCACTTTATTTATTTTAGTCCCTACTTTTTAATAATCTTTCAATTGAGTCTAGAATTTTTTCAGCCTGATCCCAAGCCTTTTTCTTTTAATGTAGTCTCTAATTATCTACAAGGCTTCAATTTGAGCTCAAATTCCATCCAATCCAAACCCATTAAAGGTCCAGTTGAGAAGAGATTAATAGAAAGGAAAGTATAAAGAAAAAATAATCGATGAACGAAGTTAGCGTATTATAATCATATTTTATGATTTGTGTTACAAATTTTATATTTAATTTAAATTAAATAAAAATAATTTAATATGTTTCTATTTCACTATTGAAATTAAAAAAATATATCATTTTAATTTTTTTAATTATCTAGATTATTTTTTAGCTCGCTAATAAATCCATTTGCTTACAAATAAATGCTTACAAGGACGTTGCTGGCACTTCGAATCCGTACGTATAACGGAACTAGTATAAATAGAATGATGTCTTTATTTGTTTTGTTTAGTTGCAAAACCTTTTAGTGATGCCATGGAAATTTTGATAAAATTCCATTTTAATTCTTTTAATTTTCTTAAAATTTATTTCAATCCTTATATTTTTCACATATAGATCCTTATTTGGATATTTTGGTCCTTGTGTTTTATATAAATTATAATTTTGTTTTTATGATAATTGTTTTGCAATTAACTACATAATTTTTTGTAATGAAATAAAACATTACAATTACAATCTTTTTTTTTTATGCGGAAAATAATGCTTTCAAGGTGTGTAGATATATTTTATGTTTGTGACCCTATAAGAAACAAAAGCCTCGTATGTTTTTTTAATCAGTTAATAAAGTCTAACTTTTTTGAATTTTTTCCTTTTCTCTTTACCTCTACTTTTTTAATTCTGAAAAAAAAAATTAGGGTTGGTTCAATTCTAGGTATCGGTTCTTGAATCTATTTATGTAACATTGAATTCAATATCTAATCTTAAAGCTCTTTCTTTAGTCTTTTTTCCCCCTTTTTGGAGAATTTTTTTAGTTTCAAATACATTAATGCTACTGCTTTTGTTCTTTATATTTTTATTGATGTATCTTAATATGATTGCAAAAAAAACTTCTAATTTAGTAAGAAAATACTGTGAAAAACCTTAATAACTATTAGCTTGTCAATGTACTAATAGAAATTAGCCGTAGCCCAATTTGATTTTTATGTATGGATACCATAACATGACTTCCTTTTTTTTTTAATCATGAAAGGTGTGAATACATGGCTATTAACAATAAAATCAAGTAGCCACCTCACATTAACTTGAAAAGCATAATTTAATTGTTCAGCTTTAACTTTGTTTTCTATGAATTATTAATTTGAGTTTTATAATTCTTAAAATTATTAAAAATTTATATAGTTATTAATTTTAAAGTTCATGGGATTAGTCAAGATACATATAAACTGATCTGAATACTTATATTAATAATAAAAAAAATAGCCACCATTTGACATATTAATAACGATGATAGCAGTATATATGTTAAAAAAATAAAAATTAACCCCTTAATTATTTAAGTAATTAATTAAAAATTACATTGCTAAGGATGCCATAATATTTTAATATAAATTCTTATAACTCATAAGGATCTAGTTCTTGTTGTCAAGTGCTAAAATTTTATAATGTTTTGATTTAAGATTGAATCATGATAAAAACAATAAAAATTGATTTATTTTTTGAGATAAAAAAAATATTGATAATTCATGAACCCATCTTTTAGTATTATGTTGAATTAGTCATTGAATAACTCCAACCTGTTTTAGTTTATAAAAAAATTACATTAATTATTTAGAAATCTTCTACTAAAATTATGATAATTGAATAAGAAAATATTAACATTGTTAATTTAATTCAAGATCAAAGTAAACATTTATAAATATTGAAATATCTAATTAATTAACAAGATGAAATTCAAAGACATATATTAATATAAGGCCATATCAATATTTGATTTATGAATATTTGCTTATTGGTAAAAAAAAAATTGTAATTGATTTTAGTTTTATTAGTTCAAAAGTTTTCCCTAACTTGAATATTTGGAGAAAATGTTACATTTTATTTTCTTTTTTTATCTCTTTATATATAAACTAATGTTAAATGATTCAATTGTTGGAAAAAAGTTAATGAGAATGAACAAAAAGCTTTTTCTTTTTTATATAAAAAAAGATCTAAATTCAGCTCAAAGATTTATTGTCAAATGCTTGAAGAATTTAAAAACTAAGTCATGTCATACTGAGAAGATGGTTGAAAGGCAAACTTCTTAAGAAATTATAAATAATTGATTACATATTAAATCCTCAATAATAATGTTTATTGGCTCATATTTCAAGTATATGCTTTTAGAGTGCATGATGAAAGGAAAAAAAATAAAAATAAAAACTTGATGTATTTTTCTTGAAATGATGAAACTTTTAACATCATATAATAAAAAAAGTAAATCCTTTTGTTTTGGGTAATGCTCCATAAAATGCTAAATACACATTATATCAAACTAAAAAAAAAAATTGCATGTCTTTGCTAAAAATGCTTAGTCTTTAATTTGTTGTGAGATTAGTGATGCAAAATTTTATTTAATTATTGATGAAACTCAAGATGAATTCAAGAAAGAGCAAATTGTCCTTTTTATTAGATTTGTTGATAGAAATGAATTTATACAAGATTTGTTTTTTAATATAGTGCATGTAAAGGATACAATTGCTTTAATTCTTAATATATTTTCTCTATTTTACTTTATCATAATCTTCATATTCAAAATATTTAAGGTCGAGGGTGTGATGATGCTAGTAATATGTGCGGAGAGTGAACTAATTTGCAAACTTTATTAATTAAAGATTGTCCTTATACACATTATATATATTATTTAACCCATCAATTACATTTGGCTTTTATTATCGCAACTAGAGAAGTATTTAATGTTCATATTTTCTTTCATAATTTGATTTTTATTGTTAATATGTTTTTTGCAAATATAATGATGATTTACAAGCTTCTCAAGCAGTTGCAATTAAACATTTAATTGTTATTAATGAGATTGAAACCAGTAAATGAGCTAATTAAACATGTGCTTTGCAACAACCTAGAGATCTTAGATAAAGTTCACATCTTAAATCAATTTGTAGTCTTATAATAATGCATGGGGCAACTTATTTAGTTTCTGAGAACATAGCTTCAAATGAATCACCATATTCTCAACATAGTGATGTAGCTTTTGTAGTTAAGTTATTAATATCATTTGTTTTGTAATCATCTTACATGTAATAAAGAATGTTATAGGAATTACTAACATGCTTTGCCAACATTTGCAACAAAAATTGCAAGTATTTGATTTTTAGGGCAAAGGCTTTGATTTAAAAGTTAAGAGATGATAGTTAGAAAACTATTTTAGAAGAAGTGACATCATTTGTAATTATAAGACATTAAAATTCCTAATATGGATGCTTGTTTTTCTAATGTGAAATGATTTATCATTAAAAAAAATCAGTAACAACTACAGCTACAATTGATCATCAATTGCAAAAGTTAAATAATAAATTTTATGAGCAGGCCACAAAGCTTCTTATATTGAGTGCAAATTTGAATCCTAAAAATACCTACAAATTATTCAATGTTAAAAATAGTTTTATAAGCTTGATGTACCTTATCATCGAGAGTTAAGAATTATCCTTAACAAGGTTATCAAAATCATGAGTTGACTCATAAAATCATATATTTTTACGAGTTAACATATATATAACTTGTAAAATCAGGTTAAA
>NW_011502223.1:0-10056 GCF_000495115.2 Populus euphratica
ATGTGTATGTACAGGTAGTTGTGATTGTGGCTCACATCTTCCCTTGGTTTTACATTCAAGAACGGCTTAAATGCCCTTTGTGGGTCGGGGATAGGCTTCCCATCCAGTTTTCTTAAAAACTGGCAAACAGGGTCTTTTTTAGTCAGATTCCCAAGACTAAGTCGATCATGTTCTTTATGAAATAGTAGCCATAAATCATGAATTATATGATGTACATCTCCACTAGGATGCATCTCAAGAGTCAATAGAAGATTATCTAAAGACTCCTTACTCAGGCCATCCTTAATGAATTGTATTTTATCTTCACGGTTTATAGATACCATTCCTAAAGAACGACATTATGTATTACAAGTCCATGTAGCACATCGATGACAGACTTCTAGTCGTTTTGCACGACGTTTCTTTACAAAAGTGCTTTTACCTATTCCAAGCATGTGTGAAATGAAGAAGTTAGAGGAGTCACCTGATAATCGGACCTTTGCTTCAATCAACCAGCGAATATCTTCAGGAATTCCATGATTCATTAACAATCTCAATCTTGCACATCTAGCATGGTAAATTTTTGTAATCGCATTCTGAGGCAGAGCGGGAAAATACTTTTTCAATTTTTCAAGATTAATGTCCATTTTCAAATGAGAATTGGAAGAGAGATTCAAAGAATTGCACAGATATATACACAAATATCAGTAATTGTGGGAAACTGAAAGAACCGACTTAAGTCACGGAGTACCGTTATCCGCCATTTGACTGGGGTGAGAGAAACGAGCAAAAATCACTCAAAAAGAAACACAAAAAAGAAAATGTGAGAAAAACAAAATAATCAACCTTTATCTACAAGATCATTCAAACCAGCTAATTCATTTTCACTAGGAAAATTATCAAAGTAAGCTTTCAAACGATGTCCATTTTCCTTAAAATCATTGTCATTTATTGAATTCTCAATATCACAGGCCCCATAAGGATTGGTCCATCTTAATCTTAGCTCTTTAGGGAGTGCATAGAGTTGAGAATCATAAAACAAAACTTTTTGACCAGTGTCAATTTTTTGACAATTTTCACAAGTTTTGCAGAATGCATGTGTCCTTGAACATGGTGGGCCAATAAAATCCCTTTTGAAAGATTTTTGCTGTAGTCTTTTTTGACGAGAAATAACTTCCACATGCTTCAAAATGACAAAGTTTAATGACACTACTTACCTCATTGTCAGGAATGAATATTTGAAATATTTGATCAGGACAATATTTGAATAAGTTAGGGTCATCACAATAAAAGCTCTTCACTTCGTTCAAAAACGTTTCTTTATCTTGAGTACTCCAATCAGCTGGCAAATCTCCTAAAGCAAGAAAATTGATATTTTTATCATACCAAGGTATTGGACTAAGAGAAAGTAAGGATTCGTTAGGAAAGTAATCATCGATTGGTGTGATGTTAGATGTGGAATTTGTTGTCATTGTTGATAAAAGATTCACATCAACATTTTCTGTGCTTTTTTCATCCGTGATTTCTTCCTCAGAATAAATCATTTGCAAATCTTCAGATTCATATAACTCATTTTTATGTAAAGTAGATTCAAGTTGATCATAAACTAATTCGTCAATATGATCTACTTCTTGTAAATCATTATCATCTCCAGGTTGCTTGCAAATGTTGAAAATATTCATCTCCAATGTCATGTTTCCAAATGATAGTTTCATCAGTCCATTCCTACAATTAATCAATGCGTTAGAGGTTGCAAGAAACGGGCGTCCTAAAATAACAGGAAATGAATTACATGCTTCAACAAGTTCTGTGTCCAAGACAATAAAATCCACAGGATAAATGAATTTATCGACTTGTACTAACACATCTTCAATTATTCCTCTAGGCACTTTTACAAATCTATCAGCAAGTAAAAGAGATATAGAAGTTGGTTTTAACTCACCTAGATTGAGCCTCTAAAAAACTGAATATGGAAGTAAATTCACACTAGCACCGAGATCAAGTAAGGCTCTTTCAATTTTATGCTCTCCAATAAAGCAAGAAATTTTAGGACAACCAGGGTCTTTATATTTCAAAGCATTATTGTTCTGAAGAATAGCACTTACTTGTTCGGCTAGAAAGACTTTCTTTTTCACATTTAGTTTCCTCTTCACAGTGCATAGATCTTTTAAAAATTTAGCATAGGAAGGAACCTATTTAATAGCATCCAGCAAAGGTATATTGATCCTTACCTGTTTGAAAGTTTCAAAGATTTCAGAGTTGTGATTGACTTTCCTTTGTTTGGTCATGGCTTGGGGAAATGGAAGTGCTGGCTATGAATCAGTCGTTTCTTTGCAATTTTCAGATTCATCCCCTTCCTTACTCTCAGAGATTGACTCATCATCTTTCTCATAAGGTTCAAGAGAGGGTTTTTCAATAACCTTACCACTACGTAGAGTAGTGACTGATTTGACTTGATCCATATGTTGGCTTCCGGAACTACTAGCATTTGCATTGTATTGCCCTTTGGGATTTTGTTGCGGTTGAGATGGAAACTTACCTTTCTCTTGGAAACTGAGAGTAGATGTTAATTTAGCAAGAGTATCTTTAAAATCTATCATGTTTTGAGCAAGTTGAGTATTGATTGTCTCTTGCTTTTCAATGAATGCATGCAATGTTTCCTCAAGATTTCTTCTAGGAGGTGGAGCATAAGGAGGTGCATATCCATGAGAATTTTGGAAATTGTGGTGTGCTTGAAATCGTGGTTGTGAAGTTTGTGCATTGTTGTTCTCACTCTTCCAATTGAAATTTGGGTGATTTCTCCAACCAGGGTTGTATGTTTGGGAGTATGGGTTGTGGTTGGCCCGTTGGAAACCGTTTAAAGCATGGGCTTGTTCATGGAGACATTTCTTAAAAGAAGGCAAGGTTGGACAATCGTTGGTTGAGTGTTCATTTGTTTCACAGATTTGACACACAATGTTTTCAACATATTTTAATTGACCACTCCTTTTCAATTCTAGTGCCTCAACTTTTCTAGCTAAAGATGCAAACTTGGCTTGAAGGTCATGATCTTCCCTAAGGTTGTTCATGCCTCCACTAGATGTGTGAGGTTGAGTTTTACTCGGTGCCTCATAAGTACTCGCAGTGTCCCAATTTTGAGCATTTTCAGCTAACAAGTCTAAGTACTCCATTGCTTCATCAGGGTCTTTATCTTCAAAAGTTCCATTGCACATCAATTCAACCATTTGCCTATTTTTAGGTGTTAACCCTTCATAGAAATGTGAAACCAATCTCCATGTTTCAAAACCATGATGAGGGCAAGTACTAAGCAAGCCTCGATACCTATCCCAACATTGGTAAAATGTTTCTCCTCGTTTTTGAGTAAAAGTGGTGATTTGTCTCTTGAAAGAGTTTGTTCTATGAGATGGGAAAAACTTGTTTAAAAACTGTTGTTGCATTTCATCCCAAGCACGAATGGATCCTGGTCTTAAATTTTGTAGCCATGTTTTAGCTTTATCTTTTAATGAAAAAGGAATCTTTATCTTTAATGAAAAAGGAAAAAGCTTTAATCTGATGGTGTTCATGCTACAATTTAAATTATTATATGTGTTACAGACCTCTTCAAATTCCCTTAAATGCAAGTATGGATTTTCCAATTCTAAACCATGAAAAGAAGGTAAAAGTTGAATAATACCTTCAAGCTATTGGCTCAACGTTTGTTACATGGGTTGAGGAGAATAGCTTAAAGGAATCAAACATTGCATTATCTACATATCAGTATCTGCAACCCGAGTTACTAAGCTCGTAGGGGTGTCTTAACACCTAATGCCCTAAGACCAACTAGTCTGGGAGTCATTAGCCGAAAGCTCGTTACATGGGTTAAAGATGCATGGTGTTTTAAATTATATATATATACATATTAAAAAAAAAGAAGAAAAAAAGAGAAAGAAAAAAGAAGAAGACAAAAATAATAATCCCAACCCAAGGAAGTTAACCTTAAACATTAGAACAAAAATTTTGTTTTCTTCCAAGAAAAGCCCCATAATTATGTATTGATACATTGAGCACAAAAGAAAGGTTTATGAATATCTTGTTAAGAGGTATTGAGCAGCTATATAAATTTAATGAGAGTTTGTTTATCTGAATAGATTAATGGAAGTTAAATGATGACTACCTTGCTTTGTGAATTTGCAAAGTATTTTTATTTTTTAACGCTTTGATTACTAGGGACTAGTAATAAGCTAGTTGGGGGGGTGTGATTGATACTTAAAAGTGTATTTTTATCAAGGTTTTATATCATCATTTTGCACTTGAAGTATCAATAACTCCTTAACTAAAGCATGTTTTATAATAATATATCTAATACTAGAAGATACCTTTAATTTATGGTAAATGTTCATTTTAAATTCAGGCCTATCACATAAATGAAAGGATTGATTGATGAATTTAAGAACTGAAATTGAAAGGACAAAGAGATGGCCAAACTTAGAAAAGACATGTCGGTGTAGTCTAAACTGGAACACTGTTCAGTAATTGGATCATATCTAGAGTTGTAAATCTCAGATTTAGGTCCACTTTATATGGATGGAAAGGTAAGACATAGACCTACAACTTTCATATGGAGCATAAGATCTAAAAAGGCCATTTTCAAGTCCAAATTGAAGTAACAATAAAGAAGCCCAAATCTGTCTTCTAGCTTGAGCACGATTCAGTATTTGGCCCATATCTGGAGTTCTAGAAGTCCAAATGAGCTGAAAGTTTTACAAAAGAAAGATGAGACGATTTCCTACAACTTTTATGTTTGCAAGTGGCTCTAATTTTAACGTTATCAATGATGTTTTAGGCAGACAAGAGAAGATAAGGATTGTCACCAAGTCAAGAGTTGGCCACCTACTCATCAATTAGTCATCAAATCAATACTACACCAACATATCTTTTCTAAGTTTGGCCATCTCTTTATCCTTGCAATTTAAGTTCTTAAAGTCATCAATCAATCCTTCCATTTATGTGATAGGCCTGCATTTAAAATGAACATTTACCACAAATTAAAGGTATCTTATATTATTAGATTATTATAAAACATGCTTTAGTTAAGGAGTTATTGATACTTCTAGTGCAAAATGATGATATAAAACCATGATAAAAATGCACTTTTAAATACTAATCACACCCCCCAACCAGCTTATTACTAGTCCCTAGTAATCAAAGCGTTAAAATAGAAAAACAATTTGCAAATTCCACAAAGCAAGGTCTTATCTTTCTTTTGTAAAACATTCAGGTCATTTGGACTTCTATAACTCTAGATATGGGCCAAACACTGAATAGTGCTCGGGCTGGAAGACAAATTCAGACTTCTTTGTTGTTGCTACAATTTGGACTTGAAAATGACCTTTTTAAGTCTTGAGCTCCATATGAAAGTTGTAGGTCTATGTCTAACCTTTCCATTAATATAAAGTAGACCTAAATTTGAGATCTACAGCTCCAAATATGACTCAATTATAGAACAATGTTCCGGTTTGGAGTGCACCGATATATCTTTTCTAAGTTTGGCCATCTCTTTATCCTTGCAATTTAAGTTCTTAAAGTCATCAATCAATCCTTTCATTTATGAGATAGGCCTGCATTTAAAATGAACATTTACCACAAATTAAAGGTATCTTATATTATTAGATTATTATAAAACATGCTTTAGTTAAGGAGTTATTAATACTTCTAGTGCAAAATGATGATATAAAACCATGATAAAAATGCACTTTTAAGTACTAATCATCCATCCATCTCCTCTATCGCATAATCAATACTTTTTATGACATTAAATATTTAAATTTTTATAATCTGTAAAAATATGTACTTGTACGCCATATAAATAATGTCTCCATATCCTCAAAGCAAACATCACAGCTGCTAACTCCAAATCATACATCGGATAGTTCATTTCATGTGGTTTCAACTGTCTAGATGAATAAATGATTACCCTTCGATACTAGATAAGTACACAACCCAAACCTTTACTAGAAGCATCGCTATACATAACAAATCCCTCATATCTTTTTGGTAAAGCAAATACTTGTGTTGAAGTTACCCTGGATTTTATATCTTGGGAAATTGTTTCACAGTCCTTTAACCATCCAAACTTAACTTCCTTCTGAGTTAGTCGAGTTATTAGAGAGTTTATCATGGAAAATCCTTCAATAAATCTTTTATAATACCTAGGTTAGCCTAGAAAACTATGAATTTCAGTCATATTTATAAGTCTTTTCCATTTCAATACTACTTCTATCTTCTTCGAATCTACATAGATACCCTTCTTTGATATTACATGGATCTACATAGATACCCTTCTTTGATATTATATGGCCTAAAAATACCACTTCATCCAGCCAAAAATCACATTTACTTAACTTCACGTACAATTTATTTCTCCTCAAGGTCTCTAACACTTCTCATAAATGATATGTATGTTCATTTGTGATGAAGAATATATTAGTATATCATTAATAAACACTACTACAAACTTATCTGGATAGGATCGAAAAACTTGATTCATCAAATCCAAAAATATCCCTAGGGCATTAGCTAATCCAAAAGGCATCACAATAAATTTATAATGCCCGTAGCGAGTTCTAAAAGCTATTTTTTTTATATCATGCTCCTTTATCGTCACCTGATGATACTTTGACCTCTAATTTATTTTTGAATATAAACACGCCCCTTTTGACTAATTAAACAAATCATCAATTCATGGAAGGGGGTACTTATTTTTTAAAGTCACTTAACTAAGATGTCTATAATCTATAGAGAACCGTAATGTTCCATCTTTCTTTTTAACAAACAGCACAAGAGCCCACTAGAGTGAAACACTAGGGTGAATAAACCCTTTATCAAGTAATTCTTGTAATTGTATTTTTAATTCCACCAATTTTACAAGCATCATTCGATACATGCCTGAGCTACTCGTGTAGTTCTAGGCAATGTTTCTATTGAAACTTCTACTTCTCTCTTAGGTGGTAACCTAGGTAATTCCTTTAGAAATACATCTGGAAACTCCCTTACTACAAGTATTTTATCCAACTTTGTTTCTTTCTTTTCCAAATCTACTACATACGCAAGATAAGTTGTACATCCTTTTCTTAATAGTTTCCTAGCTGTCATAACAGAAATTATACTATTTAGTATGGCATTTCTCTCTCATCTAAACTCTACCATCCTACAACCCTTATCTTAGAGAGTTACGGTTTTAGTAAAATAATCTATTTAGGCTTTGTATATTACTAGCCAATCCATTTCTAAAATCATCTCAAAATCATACAAGTTTAATGGTAATAAATCTACCCTTATTTCAACATCTTTATTTTTACCCAACAACCCTTGTAAACATACTCAATAAGTACAATTTCCCTTAGAACTAATTACTACCCCCCTATTTCACTCTCATAAGTTGCACTTTCAATTTATCTTCCTATTTTCTAACTACAAAGGAATGAGTAGAACCAGGATCAATCAATGTATATACATGTTGAGATTCTAATGGTAAAGTACCTGCAACAACATTAGTAGCAGCTCGCATATCGTCCTAGGTCATAAAGAAAACTCTCCTATAAACTCCCCCTCCCTGCACTCAAGGTCAGCCTTGAACAACACTAGTCCCAAACTAAGTAGGTCTACCTGGCTTGTCCATAGTTATAGACTGCTACTAACTTTATATTGAAAAATCATGTCTCTAAGTCTGCCCCATAGTCCTTTGAGGACACTTCCTCTTACTATGCCTAGGATCTCCACAATGATAACATATAGCATCTAGATAGGGATACTCCCTCCATCTATGCTCCTGTTTATATATATAACATCTACCAGATGTAGCCGAGCAATTTCTAAGATGTCTACGTTCACATTTTATACACAAGGGATAAGCAATCGTCCTAAAGCCTTCTGCAACTCCTATTGACAAACTAGTTTGTGGACATAACCGCCTTTCCTATGAGCTATGTATAGGTCTACCTGATGTACCCCCCTAATCCAAGATTTCCTCCCTCTTTCTGAACTAACCAAATTATACTCCTTTTCTCTTTTTTAGAAAAAAAAAAAGGTCTCCTTATAAATGTTGCAGGCTCCTTATGTTTTTCTGCTCCTATAATACCCTATCCATCACCTTCTTGTCGCCCTGTAGTTGCCATGACCTCTACAGACTAAGCGGCTTCTATAAAATCCCTTACTATTAGAAACTGCTAAACAACCAATGCCATCCTCAGCTCCTGTTGGAGTCCATCTTGAAGTCTCTTAGTTTGATATTACCTAGTAGGTAAATAAACATAAGCAAACATAGAGAGGTCCTAAAACCACCTCTCATATTCCAATATTATTATATATCCCTATCTAAGAGACAAGAACTTTTATTCCTTGATCTTTCGATGCTAACGAGAATAATATTAGTTGTCAAACTCTGTCCTAAAATCCCTCTATCTAAGCATCTTAGCAGCCTATCTCTCTTTAATAATATCCTACCATGTTTGGGCTTTGTTTGATAACAGCTGAGTAGCATAATCCACTCGAAGCTCTGCTAGTACTGCTACCTAATCCATAGACCTCTTTATATTTCATAACCATCACCTAGCTATCTCAACATCCTCCTATCACATAAATGCCTCACAACGTAATTCCCTTATACCCTTTACCCATCGAACTAAAGTAACCACAACATCCCTAAAAGTAGTACTCAATGGTCCTAACATCTTTGTTATCACTGTATGAACCAGTTGTGCAAAATAAATTGGATCTGGTTATGGTAGAGGTGCTACTGATTATTACTTAAAAGTACTTTTTTATCAAGGTTTTATATCAGCATTTTGCACTTGAAGTATCAATAACTCCTTAACTAAAGTATGTTTTATAATAACAAGTCTGATACTATAAGATACCTTTAATTTATGGTAAATGTTCATCTTAAATGCAGGCCTATCACATAAATCAAAGGATTGATTAGTGAGTTCAACTACTGAAATTGAAAAGACAGAAAGGGTGAAGCTTAGAAAAGAGATGCTGGTTCAGTCCAAATTAGAACATTGTTTAGTCATTGTGTTATATCTGGAGTTGTAGATCTTGGATTTAGGTCTACTTTACATGGATGAAAGCTAAAACATAGGCCTAAAACATTCATGTGGAAGACAAGACTCAATTCTACTATTTGAAAGTCCATATCTTAGCAACAATAGAGAAGTCTAAATTTATCCTGTACCCTAGACACTATTCAGTATTTAGCCCATATCTTGAGTTCTAAAAGTCTAAATGACCTCAATTTCTTTTTCAAGAAAGCTAAGATAATTTTCTAGAACTTTCATGATTTAAGTTTATTCGAATTCTGACGATAGCAATGATATTTTTGGTAGACAAAAAGATAAGGATTGCCACCAAGTCAATGCCTTGGTTTGCTAGAAATATCATTTTCTTACTTTAGGATTTTTGCCAACTCACTAGAATACCGAAGACAAAAGAAAGTTTTTGAGCAAGGTGTGAAACATTTATTGGGATAACCCTTACTTATTCAAATATTATCTTGATCAAATATTTCAAAGATGCATTCTCGACAATGAGGTAAGTAGCGTCATTAAATTTTATTATTCTAAGGTACATGAGAGTCATTTCTCGTAAAAAAAGATAACTGAAAAAATCTTACAACATGATTCTATTGGGCCACCATGCTCAAAGACACAAAGGTATTCTATAAAGTTTGTGAAAATTGTCAAAAGTCAGGATTTATCTCAAAACATAAGGAATCTCTAGATAATCTTCTATTGACTTTTGAGACATATTATGGTGGAGATGTGCATTATGCAATTCATGATTTAGAACCCAATTTTCATAAAGAACATGCTCATCATAGTCTTGGAAATTTGACTAAAAAAGACCATGTTTGTTAGATTTTAAGAAAACTGGATGGGAAGCCTATCCCCGACTTATAGATGGCGGTTAAGCCGTTCTTAGACGTAAAACCAAGGGAAGATATGAGCCATAATCACAACTACCTGTACATACACATGCTTTTATGTTCTTTTGTTAAAGGTAACAACTAAGGGAAAGGGATTGTATATAATTAAAAAAAAA
>NW_011502223.1:12054-23938 GCF_000495115.2 Populus euphratica
TATTATTGTTATTTTTAATTTGTACAAATAACCTCCCTGTTGTTCGACCCCGGTCTTGCCGGGTTATTTATTACTTCGACACTCCTGCACTTGGGAGAAGACATCAACCTTTTAGTCGTGTCAGTCAGTTAAATCTTAATGGTTTTTATGATAAGTTGTTGTCTTTTCTTGATCATGCTATGCAACAGAAATTTCAAAAATCTTTGGCATGACAAATCATAATCTCTGCTACTATTATTGAACAATTGATTGACCAACTACAATCTTTCATCACTGTGATTGATCCCTCCATGAGTCATGTTGCGATGTCACGGTCGCACAAATTAATTACCCTAACTTCAAACACAACACATAAGATAGTATAAAGCAAGCAAGGGGTCGATCCCACGAGGGAGGTTTAAGTCAGATTTTTTTGTTAGATGATATGCAATTTAGGGGGTTTGGATATTATCTAGGCTAAAGCAAAAGAAATTAGAAAACTATCAAGCAAAATTAAATAAAATCAGAAAATTATCAAGAGAACAAACTTTGATCGCAAGCACACATCCACCTATAAGAACTAGAATTGATCATGGAAACAAAACATCAATTTATTTTTGAATATTTATCTCTTCTTAACATTGGTTAGTTAACGAATTTGTTGTATAACTAACACGATCAAAGAGTTGATGTCTTATCCCAAGTGCAGGAGTGTCAAAGTTAACTATATAAATTATAAATAATAACAACAATAATGATGATGGTGGTGAAGATGAGTTAAAGAGGAATTTGAGATTTAAGATTAATGTGAAGATTATACAATGATAAAAACAAATATTAAGGTTAGAGAATACACTAATAGTATTAGAGACAAGTAAAGTATAAACTCTTTATAAATTATCAACATGACCGTATTAATCATTCATGATGCTAACTTATGTTGACAACAAATCAAGTTTGTCTCATAATAATGATGTCGGCCAAAGACTATGAAACATCAAGTATTTGATGCACCAAGTGTTATATAACACAAATCTAGATTAATCATTTAACAAGCAAGGTAGTAAGAATTAATAACATAAAAATGATAAGACATGTTAATAGCAAGTTGTTTAGGATATAAGCATTGAAGTCCACATTGGGTTTATATTATACTTATCCTAACATCATTAGTGAAACCTTTTCATCTTGACATAATTAACTTAGAAAGACATTATGAAGAAGAAAAACTTAAATAAACCATATAAGAACATAAACATGATATAAGTTAACTACATATAGTAAAGCAAATGAAAAGCATGAACAAGAGATTAATGAAAGCAAAACTTAAGCATTACAAAAATATAAAAAGAGAGAGCAAGAACATGATCTTGATATAAAAAACAAGATGTCTCAATGAATGGAAAATACCTCCTTTTATACGCTAAAATTCAAAACTATTCATTTGGTAATTGATAATTGATGTAGCGGCCAATTATAGATTAGTGGACTTGGTGGACAACATCACTTAAGCACTTTGGCTGGCTGAATTGATATTGATACAATCAGGATTTGGCAAAGTATTCTTCATGAAAGTTGTTGTAAATTGTCTTTTCCTTCCACTCATCAAATTTTAGATTATTTTGAGTACTACAGCTCGAGATATATCTAAAATACTGAGCAGTGCTGCAGGTGGATGTGGTGGATAGCCCTCATGCTCTTGTCTTGATGAAATATCATTTCTACCATCTGAATTTGAGCTGGTCATCTTCATGAAAGTTGTTGGAAATTTTCTTTTCCTTCCATCCACCAAATTGTAGATCATTTTGACTTCTAGAACTCCAGTTATGAGTAAAACTTTGAGTAGTGTTTGGCTTGGATTGCAGGACAGGTTTAGACTTCTTTTTTATAGCCAAACTTTAAATTTGAAAACAGAAAATTTAGGTCTTTCCACACCATAAAAGTTGTAAGCCTATTTCTTATCTTTCCATCCATATAAATTAATCCAAAATCCAAGATCTATAGCTTTAGATATGATCCAATGACTGAACAATGTTCGAATTTGAATTGAATCGGCATCTTCTTCGTAAGCTTAGCCTGTTCATTGTTTGTCCACTTTCTATAGTTAATCACAAGAATCAATCCTTTGAATTGTGAGAATACCTTCATCTAAAATGAGCATTTACCATAAATTAAAGGTATCTTATATTATCAAACTTGTTATATAAAACATGCTCTAGTTAAGGAGTTATCGATACTACATGTGCAAAATGATGATATAAAATCTTGATAAAAATACACTTTTAAGTACTAATCATAGGCCTATCATATAAATTAAGGGATTGATTGATGAGTTTAACTACTAAAAGTGACAAGAAAAGAGAGGGCTAACCTTATAAAAGAGATGTTGGTTTAGTCCAAACTAAAACACTGTTTAGTTATTGGGTCGTATCTGGAGTTGTAGAACTTAGATTTGAGTTTGCTCTATATGGATGGAAAGCTAAGATATAGCCTAAAACTTTTATGAATTATCCAAAACTCAATTTTATCATTTGCAAGTCCAAATCATAGCATCAAAAGAGAAGTCTGAATCTGTCCTGCAACTTAGACATTGTTGAATATTCAGCCTATATCTCAATTCTAGAAGCTAAATGACCTCAATCTTTTTTTTTTATTGGAAAGGTGAGATAATTTCCTAGAACTTTCATGATTTAAACCTATCCAAATTTTGATGTTAGGAATGATGTTTTTGTTCAGACAAGAAGATAAGGATTGTCACCAAGTTAAGATTTGGCCACACACTCATCAATTAGTCAACAAATCAATGGTTCTCAATTTTGGCCTATAAAAAATAACATTTGTCAGGAATTTAGGCATTTTGATTTTCAGATCAAGATAATGTTTTTCTCTCTCTTTATATTTTTGTAATATTTAAGTTTTGTTTTTATTAATTTCTTGTTTATGCTTTTCATTTCCTTTCTTTTACTTATTTAATTTACATCTTATTTATGTTCTTGTCTTATTTATTTATGTTACTATTATTTGGGCTAAGATTGACATTGAAACCTTGAGTGTTTAATGGTTGAAGTTTGCACACAACATAAGGCAAGTTTGGGCTTGAAATAAATCATAAGATATTCTTTTCTAGAATTGGAATAGAATTGATTTTTGGGACAAATTTGGAGCACTTATTTGAACCAAGATTTGCTTCAATCTTCAACTAAATGTCTCTTCAATTCTTTGTTCTGAATTCCGACGTTGAATTTTGTGAATTAATTCATTTAAGCTCCAAAAACCTATCGAAACATTAAAACAAACTTCATTACTAAAAAACACATCAATTATTATAAAAACAACCAAATAAAAACAATAAATACATATGTAAAATAAGAGACTTAATGACACTTTTGATGCACAATCACACCCCCCAACTTAGATTTTGCTAGTCCTCAAGCAAAACAAAACATAAAACCTTTGAAATAAAAAGAATAATAACAATCATAATTAGGCTCAATTCATCACACTTGAAGGACCTATCATGCAAACATTGGTATCTTTAACAACTTACATCTTATTTATGTTCTTGTCTTGTTTATATATGTTTCTCTTCTTTCATTATGTTTGTTGTTGCCTAATTTTGACCCACCTATTTGATAAAATTTTTGAAAAATCCAAAATAGTCAAAAACAAAGAAAATCCAAAAAAATATGTTTTCAATATTTGCATCGTTTTTAGCATTTTCAACGTCGTCTAAAAAAGAATTTAAATTTTCAAAGGTCTTTCGAATACATTTTACTTTTCATATGTCATTTTTAAAATCATTTATTTTCATCATCATGAGTCAACATTGATATTGCTAATTTTCAAAAAAATACAACAAATATTAAAAATATCAAATTTACAAAAAAAAAAAAGTTGAGAGACCAAGTTTAGGGACCTAACAACATTTTTTTGTCTATAAATGGTAGCCTTTAACACTCATAAAAATGGTGATAATTTTGCACATTTGAGGGAGACAACACAAAAAACCCTAACCCTAAATCCATCACTACCCAACCAGCTGCCCCCCACCCATTTGGCAACCTGTTCCTTTTCTTCCCTCTCAATCGTCCCCTCAACTCTCACCCAAGCAACCAATCCCTTCTCCAGCCAAAACCATAAAAGCCAAAGCAACCCCCCATATCATTGGTCTTCCTCTTGGTTAAAAACAAAACAAAACTACCACCTCCCCCAGCCCTTTCCCTTTGGCTTCTTCTTCCCTTCTCAATCGTTGAAGTCTCTCTCCCTCTCTAAGCAAAAGGATCGCCCCCCATCCTTTTCTTTATGGCTACTCCTACCTCAAACCAACCACCGAAGACCCTAAAAGATTGATATCTTCTTCTAAATGCAGGAGTATCGAAGTAATAAATAACCTAGCAAGACCGGGGTTGAACCACAAGGAGGTTAATTGTATAAATTATAAATAACAATAACATAACAACAACAAATCCATAATAATAACAATAATAACAATAATAATAATAACAATAATAATAATAATAATAATAATAAATAATAATAATAATAGTAATAGTAATAGTAATAGTAATAGTAATAGTAATAATAAAGAAGGAGAAGAAGAAGAAGGAGAAGGAGAAGAAGATGAGAGTTTGTTATTTTTTTCAAAAAGAAAATTAATCCAATATTGTGGCCTCCACTCCTCTCTTTTTCAATAAAAACTCAATACCATTTTCACGTGCAATATGCTGTAGATCATTTGTTTCATAATAAGGCCTTTAAAAGCTCAGCTTCTCCATCCACACAAGAAACCAAGATGCCTAAATGCACGGAAAATACCTAATTTTATAGGTCAAAATTGAGAACTATTGATTTGATGACTAATTGATGAGTGGGTGGCCACATCTTGACTTAGTGACAATCCTTATCTTCTCTTGTCTTAATAAAACATCATGATAACTTTAAAATTTGAACCAGACATATGAAAGTTCTAGGAAATTGTCTCAGCTTTCTAGGGAAAAAAAATTAAGGTCATTTGGACTTTTAGAGCTCAAGATATGGGCTGAACGTTGAATAGTGTTCGGGCTACAGGACAAATTCAGACTTCTTTGTTGTTGTTATAATTTGGACTTGAAAATGACCTTTTTAAAACCAGACCAATGAAAGTTGTAGGCCTATGTCTTACCTTTCCATCCATATAAAGTAGACCTAAATCCGAGATCTACAACTTTAGATATGACCCAATTACCAAATAATGTTCTAGTTTGGACTATACCAATATCTCTTTTTTATGTTTGGTCATCTTTTTGTCCTTTCAATTTCAATACTTAAACTCATCAATCAATCCTTTCATTTATATGATAGGCCTGCATTTAAGATGAACATTTACTACAAATTAAAGGTATCTTATATTATAAGATATGTTATTATTAAACATGTTTTAGTTAAAGAGTTATTGATACTTCAAGTACAAAATGATGATATAAAACCTTGATAAAAATATACTTTTAAGTACTAATCATATAGATACAAATTAAAGATTCATTAAGACAGTAGTCATCGATTGGTGTGATATCAGTTTTTGAATTTGTTGTCAATCTTGGCAAATAATCTACAACAATATTTTTGGTGTCATTCTTGTCTTTGATTGTGATATCAAATTCTTAAAGTAACAAAATCCACCGTACCAATCTAGCCTTTAAAATCTTTCTTAGAAAGAAGATATTTCAATGCTCCATGATCAATAAAAATAACAACAGGTGAGCCAACAAGATAAGACCTGAATTTTTTACATGCAAGTACTACTATAAATAATTCTTTTTCAGTGGTGGTGTAATTCATTTGAGCACTATTTAAAGTTTTACCTGCATAGGAAATCACACAAGGTTTGTTATCTTTTCTTTATCCCAAAACAACACCCACAACATGATCACTAGTATCATACATTATTTCGAAAGGTAATGACCAATCAGGAGGTTGAATGACAGGAGCAGAAGTAAGCAAGTTTTTAAGTTTAATAAAGGCTTCTTTACAATGATTAGTCCATTTAAAAATATTATCCTTTGTTAGAAGGTTGCTTAAGGATTTAGATATTATACTAAAATCTTTGATGAACCTTTTATAAAAACCAACATGTCTTAAGAATGATCTAACATCTTTAATAGATTTTGGTGTTGGCAAGTTAACAATTCACTCGATTTTAGATTTGTCAATCTCAATTCCTTTTGATGAAATAATGTGTCCAAGTACAATGTCGTTTATTACCATAAAGTGATATTTTTCCCAATTTAGTACAAGATTCTTCTCTTCACAATTGCTCAAAACTTTTTCTAAGTTAGTGACACGGCCAAAAGATTGATGTCTTCTCCTAAATGCAGGAATGTCAAAGTAATAAATAACTCGGCAAGACCGGTGTCGAACCACAAGGAGGTTAACTATATAAATTATAAATAAAAACAACAACAATAATGATGATGGTGGTGAAGATGAGTTAAAGAGGACTTTGAGATGTAAGATTAATGTGAAGATTATACAATGATAAAAACAAATGTCAAGGTTAGAGGATACACTAATAGTATTAGAGATAAGTAAGATATAAACTCTTTATTAATTATCAATATGATCATATTAATAAGATAAAAATGATAACATATGTTTATAGCAAATTGTTTAGGAAATAAGCATTAAAGTCCATATTGAGTTTATATTATACTTATCCCAACACCATTAGTGAAACCTTTTCACCTTGACATAATTAACTTAGCTAGACATTATGAAGAAGAAAAACTTAAAGAAACAATACAAGAACAAAAAGATTACATAAGTTAACTAAGTATAGTAAAGGAAATGAAAAGCATGAACAAGAGATTAATGAAAGCAAAACTTAAGCATTACAAAAATATAAAGAGAGAGAGAGAGCACGAACATGATCTTGATATGGAAAACAAGATGCCCAAATGAATGGCAAATGCCTCTTTTATAGGCTAAAATTCAAAACTATTCATGTGATAGTTAATAATTGATGTAGCGGCCAACTATTGATTAGTAGACTTGGTGGACAGCATCACTTAAGCACTTTAGATGGCTGAATTGACATTGATGCAATCAATAAAGTGTTCTCATCAAAGTTGTTGGAAATTGTCTTTTCCTTCCACCCACCAAATTTTAGATCATTTGGAGCACTATAACTCTTGATATGTCTAAAATACTGAGCAGTGCTACTAGTGGACGTGGTGGATAGCCCTCATGCTCTTGTCTGGATGAAATCTCATTTCTACCATTCGAATTTAAGGTAGTCCTCTTATGAAAGTTGTTGGAAATTGTCTTTTCCTTCCACCCACCAAATTTTAGATCATTTGGAGCACTATAGCTCTTGATATGTCTAAAATACTGAGCAGTGCTACTAGTAGACGTGGTGTATAGCCCTCATGCTCTTGTCTGGATGAAATCTCATTTCTACCATTCGAATTTGAGCTAGTCCTCTCATGAAAGTTGTTGGAAATTGTCTTTTCCTTCCACCCACCAAATTTTAGATCATTTGGACTTCTAGAACTCCAGTTATGGGTAAAACTCTCAATAGTGTTTGGGCTGGATTGCAAGACAGATTCAAACTTCTCTTTTGTGGCCAAACTTTGAATTTGAAAATGGAAAATTTGGGTCTTTCCATACCCATGAAAGTTGTAGGCCTATTTCTTATCTTTCCAGTCATGTAAATTAATATGAAATCCAAGATCTATAGCTCTAGATATGATCCGATGACTGAACAATGTTCGAATTTAAAGTGAATCGGCATCTCCTTCGCAAGCTTAACCTTTTCTTTGTCCTTTCAATTTCAATAGTTAATCACAACAATCAATCCTTTGAATTTGAGAATACTTGCATTTAAAATAAGCATTTACTATAAATTAAAAGGTATTTTATATTATCAGACTTGTTATTATAAAACATGCTCTAGTTAAGGGGTTATTGATACTTCAAGTGCAAAAATGATGATATAAAGCCTTGATAAAAATGGACTTTTAAGTACTAATCACACCCCCCAACCAGCTTATTACTAGTCCCTAGTAATCAAAGTATTAAAATAGAAAAACAATTTGCAAGTTCCCCAAAGCAAGGTATTCATCATTTAACTTCCATTACTCTATGCAAGTAAACAAACTCTCATTAATTATATATACATCTGCTTCATATTGTTGAAACAAGATATTAATAAATCTTTTTTTTATGTGCTAAATGTATGAAAACATAGATGATGGAGCTTTTATTAGAAGAAAACAATATTATGTTCTAATGTTTAAGGTTAACGTCCTTGGGTTGGGATTATTATTTTTTCTTTTTTTTTGTTCTTTTTTTTATATACATAAAACTTAAAACACAATGCATATGTAACCCATATAATGAGCTTTCGACTAATAACTCCCAGACCAGTTGGTCTTAGGGCATTAGGTGTTGAGACACCCCTTCGAGCTTAATAACTTGGGTTGTAGAAACTGATACGTAGATAGTGCAATGTTTGATTCCTTTAAGCTTTTCTCCTCAACCCATATAACAAGCATTGGGTCAATAGCTTCCAAGTTAGTTAATTGTAGGGTATTAGGTGTTAAAACACCCCTTCGAGCTTAATAACTCAGGTTAGAGAGGCTACGAAACCAAACGTATCTATGTTTTTTATTTATTTTATTTTTTAATTACATTTTTAATTATTATTTTTCCTTTTTTTGTGTTTTTTTTACAAATTATATACTATCCCTTTCCTTTAGTTGTTACCTTTAACAGAAGAACATAAATAATGCAATAATCCAATATGCAACCCACAATTATATGTTAAAGTGTGTGTGTGAAAATGAAGATTTAAAAATACTTGTTTTAATGAGTATATGAGTAGAAGTAATAAATAATAATGTGAGAGTTTGTAAACCTGAATATTTCAAGAAGTATTATAATAGACCTTGTTCAGAATGTTTACTAGGATGCGTCTCAAGAGTCACTTTAACAAAAGAACTCCTTAACTCTACCATTATAGTAACAATGGTTTTGCAAATAGAAAACACAACTAGTAAAGTTTTTTTTTTAAAATATCAACTACTACCCCTTCCCCCCAACCAAAACGAAACATTGTCCTCAATGTTCTAAGGTAGAAAGATAAAGTATAGGAGATATCACTTGAAACAACAAACATTGACAAACCTGAAACACACATAAACAAATATGAGAAATAACAAAACAAAATAATAAAACACAAGGTTTCACAAACAAAGGCTCAAATCCAATCTAAGTTGTTTATAGCTGTCCTTAGTTGACCAATTTATACAACTCAAGGAGGGATCAATTAGAGGAGTGAAAGATTGTAGTTGGTCAATCAATTGTTCAGCAGTAGCAGCAAAGATTATGATTTGTCGTGCTGAAGACATTAGAAATTCCTGTTCCATAATATGATCAAAAAAAGACAACAACATCTCATAATAACCATTAACATTTAACAAACCGATAGGTTTATGGTGAATGTGAAGTTGGGCCCAAGAGGAAATATGAAAGATCTCTTCCAATGTACCTAGACCACCTAGCGAGGCAATGAAGGCATCAACATGTTTAAACATTGTATTCATTCGATCAAACATTATGGAGACATGTAGTTCCTCTTCAATTATGTTTCCAATAATGTCCCCTTGTGTTAAAGCTTTGGGGACTGATTAATACTTAAAAGTGCATTTTTATCATGGTTTTATATCATTATTTTGCACTTGAAGTATCAATAAACCACAGCATAATCAAGAAAAGACAACAATTTATCATAATAACCATTAACATTTAACAAACCGATGGGTTTATGGTGAATGTGAAGTTGGGCCCAAGAGGAAATATGAAAGATCTCTTCCAATGTACCTAGACCACCTAGCGAGGCAATGAAGGCATCAACATGTTTAAACATTGTATTCATTCGATCAAACATTATGGAGACATGTAGTTCCTCTTCAATTATGTTTCCAATAATGTCCCCTTGTGTTAAAGCTTTGGGGACTGATTAATACTTAAAAGTGCATTTTTATCATGGTTTTATATCATCATTTTGCACTTGAAGTATCAATAACTCCTTAACTAAAGCATGTTTTATAATAATATATCTAATAATATAAGATAACTTTAATTTGTGGTAAATGTTCATTTTAAATGCAGGAATGAAAGGATTGATTGATGAATTTAAGAACTGAAATTGAAAGGATAAAGAGATGGCCAAAACTTAGAAAAGAGATGTCGGTGCAATCCAAACCGGAACACTATTTGGTAATTGGATCATATCTGGAGCTATAGATCTCAGATTTAGGTCTACTTTATATGGATGGAAAGGTAAGACATATGCCTATAACTTTCATATGGAACCCAAGATCTAAAAAGGCCATTTTCAAGTCCAAATTGTTGCAACAACAAAGAAGCCCGAATCTATCCTCCAGCCCGAGCACTATTCAGTATTTTGGCCATATCTCGAGTTCTAGAAGTCCAAATGAGCTGAAGTTTTTACACAAGATAGCCGAGACAATTTCCTACAACTTTCATGTTTTTGAGTGGCTCCAATTTTGATGTTATCAATGACATTTTGGGCAGAAAAGAGAAGATAAGGATACCCAAGTCAAGAGTTGGCGACCCACTTATCAATTAGTCATCAAATCAATAGTTACCAATTTTGGCCTATAAAAGGAGCCATTTGCTATGCATTTAGGCATCTTGGTGTCCAGATCAAGATCATGCTCTTCCTTTCTCTCTTTATATTTTTTGTCACCAAAGCATAAACATTACAAAAAATACAAAGAGAGAAAGGAAGAGCATGATCTTGATCTGGAAATCAAGATGCCTAAATGCATGGCAAAGACCTTTTTTTATAGGCCAAAATTGGGAACTATTGATTTGATGACTAATTGATGAGTGGGTGGCCAACTCTTGACTTGGTGACAATCCTTATCTTCTCTTGTCTGCCCAAAACATCATTAATAACGTCAAAATTGGAGCCACTTGAAAACATAAAAGTTGTAGACAGTTGTCTCAGCTTTCCTGTGTAAAAAAATTCAGCTCATTTCAACTTCTAGAACTCCAGATATGGCCAAAATACTGAACAGTGCTCGGGCTGGAGGATAGATTCGGGCTTCTTTGTTGTTGCAATAATTTCGACTTAAAAATGGCCTTTTTAGATCTATGTCTTACCTTTCCATCCATATAAAGTAGACCTAAATCTGAGATCTATAGCTCTATATATGACCCAATTACCGTACAGTATTTCGGTTTGGATTGTACCGACATATTTTTTCTAAGTTTGGCCATCTCTTTATCCTTTCAATTTCAGTTCTTAAATTCATCAATCAATCCTTTCATTCCTGCATTTAAAATGAACATTTACCACAAATTAAAGTTATCTTATATTATTAGATATATTATTATAAAACATGCTTTAGTTAAGGAGTTATTGATACTTCAAGTGCAAAATGATGATATAAAACCTTGATAAAAATGCACTTTTAAGTACTAATCAGCGCCGTTGCCAGGGAGGTAAGTTCTTGTATAAATTATAATAGTTATTTTATTTTCTCTTTTCACTTTTCTTGTATATAACTTTGTTTCTTTTCTCTTATTTCTTCTTCTTTTGTTTTCTTCTTCCTTTTATTCTATTCCTACACGTGCATGAGAGTGTGGTCACGTATATCAAGTGGTAGACTTTGTAGGATATCCTCATCATTTTCAGAAAATATGGCCGAAGAAGATAATCAATCACTTCATAATGGAAATAATGAGAATAACTGTGTCAGAACACTTAGAGACCACATGAATCCCACAAGAACAAGTGAACCATCATGTATAGTTTTTCCTCCCGATGCATCTCATTTTAATTTTAAACCTGACATTATTCAACTTTTACCTTCTTTTCATGGCTTAGAATTGGAAA